>NC_060277.1:52963506-53239534 GCF_021613505.1 Equus quagga
CCCCCCCCCCCCCCCCCCCCCCCCCCCCCCCCCGGTACACAGTTGTATATCTTAGCTGCAGGTCCTTCTAACTGTGGGATGTGGGACGCCGCCTCAAAGTGGCCTGACGAGCGGTGCCTTGTCCGCACCCAGGATCCGAACCCTGGGCCACCGCGGTGGAGCGTGTGAACTTAATCACTCGGCCACGGAGCCGGCCCCACAATCCAATTTTAAAATGGGCAAGGACTTGAATAGACGTTTTTCCAAGGAAGACATACAAACAGCCAACAGATACATGAAAAGTTATTCAGCATCACTAATCATCAGGGAAACACAAATCAAAACCACAATAAGGTATCACTTCACAACTGTTAGAATGGCTATTATCAAAAGGCAAGAGATAAGTGTTGTCAAGGATGTGAAGAAAAGGGAATCCTTGTGCACTGTTGGTGAGCATGTAAAATTGTACAGCCACTATGGAAAACAGCATGGAGTTTCCTCAGAAAATTAAAAAGAGAACTACCATATGATCCAGCAATTCCATTCTGGGTTTATATCTTATGGAGATGAAATCACTGTCTTGAAGAGATATCTGCACCCCCTTGTTTATGGAAAAAGACATGGAAACAGCCTAAGTGTCCATCAACAGATGAATGGATAAAGAAATATATATATATTCCATTATTATTTCATAAAAAGGAAAAGAAATCCTGCCACTTACAACATGGATGGACCTTAAGGGCATTATGCCAACTGAAATAAGTCAGACAGAGAAATATAAACACTGTATGATCTCACTTATATATGGAATCTAAAAAGGCCAAATTCATAGACAGAGAGAGTAGAATGCTGGGAGTAGGTTGTGGATGCTAGGGGAGGGGGAGATGGGGAAATGTTGGTCAAAGGGTACAAACTTCCGGGTATACAACTAATAAATTCTGACTATCTGAAGTACAGCATGGTGACTATAATTAACAACACTGCATCATATACTTGAAAGTTGTTAACACAGTAAATCTTAAATGTTATCACCACAAAAAAAGGAGTAATTATGTGAGGAGATGGTGGTGTTAACTAACCCTATTGTAATTATTTCACAATATATGCATGTATGAAATCATCATGTTGCTATATATCTTCCATATGTTGTATGTCAATAATGTCTCGATAAACCTCAGGGAAAAAAAGAAATGTATTCTCCCTCGCATCATCTATCATAAGTTACAGTATAAAAGTCAGAACGAAATCTAGAGCACGTTAGCCCACTTTCCCCCTGCACATCCCTGACTCAACATGAGCACAGCAGGACCGTTATCAAAAAATGGGAAAATACACCACAGAGTCCCTGTGGAGCCCATACAACAGCGGTTGGGGGTGAAATGGCTCAAAATGAACTTTGAGCTGCTGAGAATATTATAGCATTTCCCAAGAGGGATGCTTGGCAAATTTCACAGCAGGTGCCATGGTGTCTGCGCTTCTAACCAAGGGTGAGAAATATTCAACACAGAGTCAGCTCTGGAAGTCACTCTTCCTGCCAAAAGGAATGAACTCATGGGATTCCTTTCATCAAGACAGGTGGGAGAACAGAGAGCAGTCAGAGAGAAGGCAAAGATGTGTTTCAAAACACTTGCTTACCAATTGAGGTTTTGATCTACAAGCAGCCATGAAATCAATTTTGTGGGTCCAAACCATGTTTCTTAATAAAATAGATGGGATCGGAATAGAAAAATAAATGAGCGCATTGTACCTTATAATGATGAAAATACTATCTCATGAACTCACTTTTGTTTCATTAATTTGTGTACATATATTTGTGTAATGGCTCCTAATGTAAAAAGTATTTCTCATGTGAATCACAATGAAAAATGTTTGAAAAATACTGTTTGTAGCAAAGAAAGAACAAGGCCATTAGTAATTAATAGCAGACATATTAGAAAATGCTTTCTTACAAACACCACATATAAAGACAAGGTATTTAGAGTAAACGTGAGAGATGTGGATCCTGGTCAAAGTTTATTTTACTATGCGACTGATAAAGCACCTGAATTTTCAATGCAGGGTCTAAGAGCAAGTGTTGTTGATATCATAGTGGTTATGGCAATAGCAATATCAGGAACTGGTCATTTTTCACAACTTCTACAAAAGGTCTCAGATATAAGGAAGTGGTAACTTGGTTCAGAATGGCATGTTGTCAGAAACTGCATGGAACATACGAAAAATTCACAACAGCTCGGAAGTGAGAGAAAATTAATCAGAAACTGATAAATAAATTGGCTAAAAGTTGGGGGTGTGGGGTACTTAATGGTTTCTTAGGAAAGGGATTTTGCAATCAGGCTGTGGGAGAAAAGCTGTGCTTAAATTAATTACATAAGCACAGTTCTCATACTATGGTGAGGATTCAGGCATTCTCCATTAGGCTTTTCTATTGTCCCCATAAACTTGTCAGTTAAAAACATCCTTCCAAATGTAGCCACAGATAGAGAGCTAAGAGGAAGAGATCCACCCTGACTCGCGCAGTCAGAACCCAGAGATGCCAGCAGAGGAGACAACCAGGCCCTGCGCCCCAGTCACAGAACCTCGGCCTCGCCAGACACAGGTTTCTGCGTGGGTGTGCTGCCAAGTCACACATGCACAAAACGCAGGCAGGTTTACTTGTCCCTTCTCAACTCAGAAAATTCAAGCCACCAACCACAGAAAGTCAGGAAAATAAGTAATATGCCAATCTGTTTTATCACTATCATTTTAGTTGTCACCCTGAATCATCCACACGTTCAAAAGTGAAGTTTTAAAGGTTTAGAACTTTATGCAGTTCCCAAAACATTTATTGTTTTTGAAGAAGAAGATTAGCCCTGAGCTAACATCTGCCACCAATCCTTCTCTTTTTGCTGAGGAAGACTGGCCCTGAGCTAACATCATGCCCATCTTCCTCTACTTTATAGGTGGGGCGCCTGCCACAGCATGGCTTGACAAGCAGTGCGTAGGTCCGCACTCAGTCTAAACCGGTGAACCCCAGGCCACCGAAACAGAGCACAAGAATTTAACCACTAGGCCACCAGGCTGGCCCCTCCCAAAACATTTATTCCTAGTCTGCCTTTGTTTCTTCTGATCATAATTTAAATGAATAGTTTATTGCTTTGCAGAAGTGATTTGAATTCTTATTCCTATTGATAAGGCCAATAAGACACCTTAGATTTTCACATAAATTAGAAAAACTGCTTCTGCTGCCCTCTTTCTAGGCAAGAAGTTTTTTCAGCTATATTCTATACTTCCAACCTATTTAAAAATCAAACTAGTTTCTTATCTTGCTATTTTGCAGCGGTTCTTGTATGTCTACCAGAAGCCAAAATGACTGTGAAATTCTGAGCCCCCAAACAAGACTTTACAAAGGTTTCGTCTGTAGCCCTTGACCTATAAACACACACTTTCTAATCAGCAATGGGTCAGATTTCTACACAGTTAGGAAATTCAACAGGAAGAGTCAGGACACGTGGTGAGTTAGCTTCATAAAAAAAATTATGCAGCCTTTTGCAACTCTATTTTTGCAGTGTCCTGTAGACGGAAGTTTTGTCTAATATTGATCAAGCTTTTTCTATCTTGCTGGTAAAAGTGCTTATTTCTTTTTGAATTTATGTCACCCCTTCCTCAATAAAGTTCACATTTCTAGAACTGCCTAGCTCAAACAATTTTTACCTTTTCTTTTTATCATATTGCTTTAACTGAACCTCTCCCTAGGGTATACTATCTAAACCTGTAAAACTAATAACAAACTGTAAGTTTCTTGAATAAAGGATTATTTTTATTTTGTATAGCCCAAATAGCACTCAAGCCCACATAGCAGATGCTCAGAAAATAATGTATGCACACATAAATTAATTAACAAATTCAAATCAGCACTTTGAACCTGGTAAAATATGACTTCATTTTCCTATAAACTCCTAAACACCCTATAGGGAAATTTTCAGGTTTTTCTCTAAAATCCATTGGATCATCTCCCACGGATTTAGGCTTACTCAGCTGCATACAATTCTGTCTTCCTTGTTTAGGAACGATGCTCATGATTATAGTAAACTTTTGATTATCCGTTCCAGTGAAACAATGCAAAAGTGTGAATAACCAGAAGACAAGTTCTGATTTTTAATAGATTCACTTTTCTGAATTGTCTCACTTGGGATAATATTTAAATGTTCTTGCATTAACTTGAAAAAGAGTGTTAAGGTAAGTTTCAGAGAAGTGTGGCGGATTTTAGGGGAGAGGTTAATCCAGGATGAAACTTTATGGTCCATAATACTCAAAGTGAGAGAAAAAAATCACATAATTACATATTGAATGCATAAATACCAAGCATTGCTTTGCTTGTTCACCTTCAAAAACTCACCTATTAATAGAGTCATCAAGTTTGTATTGCTGCTGTAAATTAGCTGTTGGTGAAGTGTTAAAATCATGTTGGACGCGTATTTGCACTGGGGCTCTATGTCGTAAACGGATTAGTGGTTCCTATCAGATGGTCCACACTCCGAAGGGCTTTGTTGTTTTCCCTTTGTTTCCCTGTAGCATGCTGAGATACACGACCTGCATGATTATTCATGATTTGAAGAATGCTCTCGTTCAATGACGTTTGCAGATGCAGCAATGAAACCAGTCCTTTACTAGACTTTCATGTGCCATCCACTTCTCTTCATCAAAAGTTTACTTTATGTTATATGTTATTTTGTTATATGTAAATTTATGTTTATGTCCTATGTTAAGCAGTTTCTATTGTAAAACCTTGGGTGAAAAATTTCAAAGCATGCACAGTGGATATCTGCTTTTGACTGCAGAAAAGTGGCAAAGAAAGTTACTGTCAATTCTATTACCTTGAAATTGTAAAAATTTCAGTGGATGTTGAGAAAGAAACACAATCAAACTTCATTATACTGCTGGAAATGGAGAAGCATGATAGATGTCTGTATTTAAAATTGAATGAAAGCCCAGAAATTTCTAAGTGACCGTGAGTAATTTAGTAGCGACTTAGAAAAGTAGTAGCAAAATACAGAGTAGGCACTCTGCTTCCTAATTTCCTTATATAGAAGACCACATAACATGATGTAATCTGCACTGGAATCGAAATATATAACAATGTAAACCTGAAATTTACATAATGTTATAAACCAATGTTACCCCAATAAAAAAAACTACAGATAAAAGAAATAATGGACTTTAAAAAAAGAGAAAACCATGACCAATAAAAGTTTTTATTAAACATGTAATTTTATCTTTAAAAAATTTTTTTCAGGGGGCTGGCCCCGTGGCCGAGTGGTTAAGTTCGCGCGCTCCGCTGCAGGCGGCCCAGTGTTTCGTCGGTTCGAATCCTG
Source organism: Equus quagga (assembly GCF_021613505.1). Taxonomy (NCBI): domain Eukaryota; kingdom Metazoa; phylum Chordata; class Mammalia; order Perissodactyla; family Equidae; genus Equus; species Equus quagga. The sequence continues at coordinate 52,968,837 of NC_060277.1, forward strand.
GGCCCGGACATGGCACTGCTCATCAGACCACGCTGAGGCAGCGTCCCACATGCCACAACTAGAAGAACCCACAACGAAGAATACACAACTATATACCGGGGGGCTTTGGGGAGAAAAAGGAAAAAATAAAATCTTTAAAAAAAAAAATTTTTTTTCAAAGATCCACAGTATGTAGGAACCTTTTGAGTTGCCATTTATTTATGTCAAGTGCAACTGAAAATTATGACTTTGTTTTAAAATCTTTTTGTCCTTTCTTAGACTGTATATAGACTATGGATGTCATCAACAATAATTATCATCATTCAGAACGCCATGCACGTTCATTGACCACCATTTTTTTAAGCATTAAGTTAGGTAGTGTGCTCTTCATCATTTGAGGACACTGAGCTCTGGACAGGTTTTCTGTGATAAAAGAAAACTTGACTTTAATACTCTTTTTCTTTCTCAATTATTTAATTAACTGATTCATTATTCCAGGTTTTGAAAGTTCTCTGTGTACTGCTTTTGTTTTGTGCTATTGGAGCTAAGATTAAAAGTTTGATTCCCAAAGGTGTTAATAAATCCCCCTGAGTAAAAGTTTGTATCTGATGCACAGAGAGCAGCTAAACTAAAGTGCTTTCTTCGAAATGCTGTTGCTTTTTGTAGAATTTCTACAAATTCTGGGAATGTTGTTATAATTATCCTGGCTTAGGAAAAAGGAAAATGATTGCTAATTATGTATTCTGTAAAAACTGCCATTTTCCGTTGTGTATCTTTACCTGTCTAACAGCTTTGCTAAGGTGAAGAAAAGCTCAGGATATCACCACCAGGTGTACCGCTGAATGTCTGAGTCAGAAAGACAAAGGCTGGCTGCTGTGTGTGGGGCACTCTGAGCAACTGCGTGGAGCCAGGAGGACAATGCTTCAAATAAGGTGTCCAATAGCTTTGTCGGAATTGACCTTCTTGAGACATGGCAGCACGTGTTTATTTGTCTTTCAGGGCATGAATCACGCCTTCTTCAACTCCCCATCTCCAGTGTTTAATAGCAAAGTTAGAAAATAGTGGGGGTACTTCCACAAGTGTCTGCTAAATAAAGAACTTGGATTCAGAAATCTTGGGTCTAAGTTTCTGTCTACTGCTTATCACTTGTGTACATTCTTTCATTTATTCATTCCTTTATTTTTCCTTTCTTCCTACCACCACATATGGAACATCTGTTCTGTGTCAGATATTGTGCAAAATGCTGGGAATATAGAGATGAATGAGAAATAGTTGTTGGTCTCTCAGCATCTAAATGAAGGGGTGAAGGGCACACCAAGCTTAGTGACGTGATAAAATTTGTGAAAGAGTGAGCATGGAAGGAGATAACCTGTCTCTAGAGAAGGTGGGAAAGGAGTAATCAAGGATGGTTTCTGTTAGGAGAGATGAGGCTTGAACTGAGTCTTGATAAATGAGTAGGAGGCTGCCAGGTGGACAGGTGTTAGACTAGGGAGAAGGTGTTTCATGAAGAAATCACCTATGCAAAGGAATGGGGTCGGTATATTGGAGGAAAGGGATGCGAGATGGTGAAGGGCATGCGTGGGACCATGGCAGGAGTTACCCTGGGGAAATTAAGAGGTCAGATCATGAAACGCCTTTATGCCATGCTAAAGGGACTGAATTTTATCCAAAAGATGAAAGATGAAACAAGTTAAAGTACAGGGGGAGTGATGATAGAATTTATCTTACTTAACTTGGCAAGACTCCTTTTTCTTTAATTCATAAAATGTAAAAAGTATTAGTTATCTCTAAAGGTTACTGTGAAGGTTGGATGAGATGATAAGGTCGGAGTATCCCATAACATGTGACAGAAATGGTAACCAGTATTATTAATGCTAACAGCTCACATTTATTATGCACTTATTTCTCTAAGTACTTTACGTGGAGTAAGTCGTTTAATTCTCACAACAATGCAATTAACCATGAATCTGTAAGTGGGACACTTGCTTTGGGTTGTTTTCCTAATAGTAATGCTGCATTTGACTTGATTTATTCTCATTTTAAAAATCCATTTCCCTAGAACATTGTTCTAGAAGGTCTCTAAGTGAACCAGAGTAACTAAAGAAGGAGAAGTGATTTATTTTACTTTTCTCCAAAATCACCTACTCTCTGACGCCTATATATTTTTTTAAATGTGAGTTAAGAACCAGTCTATTAAGTGTAGAGGACAAAGAAATAAGTGGTATCAATTGATATCTTCCTCTCTTCTTCCTTTCCTATCTCAAGACAAGACACTCCCATGGTTTATGGCTGCTTTCTTGGGATGGATGCGGCTCCCCTTGAATCATGCCTCAGCTGTGACAGGCCTCTGCTCAGGCTCTTGTGGATGGGCAGATGATTTCGAGGATTGGGTCAGGTCTCAGGCTATTGTCTGAACAGGATGGATATGTCACTCAGATAAGGCCAATCGTATTCCTGGGCTCTGCTCTGTGATACTGTTTCTCGTCTAATAATCAGAAGCAGATCTCCTTTTCATTGTTTTATCTCCGCTCAGATTGATCTATCAGAAGTAGTTGATTATTTATCACAGCTTATTATTTTTTGCAGTAGTTCAGAGAAGTGAAGTCTAAATATTATTGGCTCAATGGCTTTATTGTGTGAAGGGAGATAAAGTTTAGCAAATTAGAATCCAAAAGCAAACTATTCAAAATCAGAATGTTTGTTAGGATTTCTGAATCCAAGTTCTTTATTTAGCAGACACTTGTGGAAGTACCCCCACTATTTTCTAACTTTGCTGTTAAACACTGGAGATGGAGAGTTGAAGAAGGCCTGATTCGCGCCCTGAAAGACAAATATACACGTGCTGCCATGTCTCAAGAAGGTCAATTCCGACAAAGCTATTAGACACCTTATTTGAAGCATTGTCCTCCTGGCTCCATGCAGTTGCTCAGAGTGCCCTGCACACAGCAGCCAGCCTTTGTCTTTCTGACGCAGGCATTCAGCAGTACACCTGGTGGTGATATCCTGAGCTTTTCTTCACCTTAGCAAAACCGCTAGACAGGTAAAGATACACAAAGGAAAACTGCGGGTTTTACAGCATACATAATTTGTAACATTATTTCCAAGCTCCTTTGAGTCCCTAGAACTTGACTGAGCAGGAAAAGTTTCTGAGATGATCTTGCATCTAAATTTTTTTAAAGTGCTGTTTAGATGACTGTCATACAATAAAACATTGTATGAAGTCACTTCATACAACAAAATTGATTGTGTTTTCTAGCAATGTTCTTTATGTTATCAGTCCAATCCAGCAACTATTTGGATTTTTTGCATAATGAAAAATAAGTATATCTTATTTGAAGTCATTAATGAATTAAATACAAAATATTAGAACTAAAAGCTATTGAAAGAAGGTAAAATAGAACATCCAATTTCTCCTCTTGTTGAGGGTCAGTTTCAAAATTACAACTAATTCTGACTGAAGCTCCACTCTGAGATTTGACGCGTGACTGAGTTAGACAGGGTATTTTACATCTGGGCATGCAATATTTGCATATTCACAGGGGAGATGCCTCCTGGGAGTGATGTCAGAGATGCCAGCAGGCCCATCGGCTGAAAACGCCTGCGCCTAGGCCAGGCATGACAGAGCCTGCCCGCTCGCCGCGGGAATATTCACCACCGCAGCTCCCCATCAAACACGAAAACAGGCCCTCAGGAAGACGGTTGTCTAACGCACTTGGGCTAATTGAAGAGAGCTCTCCGGTGTTCTCCTACTTAAAAAGGGAAAAAAAGTTTAGAGAAATGCAAGAAAGAACGGGTCAGTAAGAAAGATAATGAAAAGAACAGACAAAGCAATCTCAACTTTATCTAAGACCCGCCCTTCCACAAAAAATGCCCTTCCTCACTCTTCTATGTTAAATGCCTCTAGAAATAGAGACTAAATCTTCCACTTGAGCCTATTTTTATATGAATCTTTTTCTAGTTATGATTAAAGTTTTCTTCCACTCAGTCTACACTATATCATAAGAATATTACATTTTTTATATGCTGCCTTGAAACTGTTTCAAGCTCATTTTAAAGATTTATATTAGTCCAAGAACCATCTCTAATTTTAAGTAACATTAAGTGCCTGCTACATACAAGGCACGTGTGCTAGGAGCTGTGGAAAATACAAAGATCAACAATACAAGGGACAGATTGAAGAGAGGGAGGAGGATGAAGACAGCACATTCAATGTGGGCTTGGGTTGGGTATTAAGATAATGCAAATTCCAGTGGCTTAATCCAATAGAAATTTATTTCTCACTTATATAAGTTTAGTTCACGTGTTATTGGTCTTCCAAAAGCTTCCCTCCATGTGATGATTCAAGGACCCAGGCACCTTCTACCTAACCTATGGCTCCACCATCCCCTAGTGCCCAGACAGAAAAGATAAAGAAAGAAAACTCACTTCTCAATTGCATTAGATCAAAAGCAACACACATCACTTCCACTTATTTTCTATTTGTAAGAACCATTCATAGTTGATTCTGCCTTAGATGGAAGAGAGACAGAAATGTAATCCTTGTCTGGGCAGCTGCTTCACCAGAAGCGAGAATCTTTGGTTAGACAGCTAACCATCCCTGCCTCGGAAGGGATGTAGCATCAAGGGTTCAAACTTCAACACTGATGTTAAATTTTTTAAATTCTAGTTGAATAAAATGGTTAAAAATATGGTCCTGATCCAAAGGCAGGACAGTAGGTTAGACACAGGGCCATGTCTTCAGTGGGCAGTTAGACCATTTTTCTTCAGTTATCTAATTATTTTAAAAGAAAAAAACATTTCATACAGTACCCACAACAAGAGGTGCTGGAAAATATGCGTGTGTTTGCATGCGTGAGTATTTATCGCTAAACAGGGTCTAGAGTTGAATGGCCTATAACAAGATACTAACATACTCATATCCAGGGACTATAGTCAGGATATTTTATTCTTTTTTTATGATTGTGTATTATTACATTTAGTTACAATGAACACTTATTACACTCTCAATGATGAATAAATTGTATTTTCAAAGTAAACACAAATCAATGTTTTGATACTCAGGGAGTTGAAAAAGTGGTTTTTATTTTTTTCATTTCTCATAAAAACCATGCAAGTTTATTCATTTCTGTTTTGTTTATTAGATCACAGAAGTAAATTGCTTTTTACTCTAATCTGCTTTTTATCATTTGTTCAGACTGATTGCTAGTTCTCTCTTAGATCCATCGTACAGCTCCCTTCCGTGGTACACCTCTCAAAACCCTCACCAACTGCACAGAATAATATGATAACAATACTGGGCATTTATACTGTGCCAGGCACTGAGTTAATTACATGTTATATCTCACTTAATATCTCCTATCTGGTGACTTAAGTGCTATTATTACTCCACTTATACATAGGGAAACTTAATCTTGGAGAAGTATACCCAACCTCTCACAGCTAGTCTATAGCTGAAATGAATATGAGCCCAGGCAGAGCCCATGCATTCAAATATTATATTACTCTCCCTCCATAAAAATGATAAATTATCCAACAATAACCTATACGTGCAGAGTAGTTTATAATATTCAGGACACCTTTACAAACATTATTGTATTAGACTTTTACCGTGGCACAGGAATTCTCACCATCATTTTCCAGTTGAGATAACTGAGAGTCAAATGTATCCATCCAGAGAAACAACAATGACATTCATTGGAAGGTAATTTAATGTGATGAATAGGTTACCAAATGGTGGAAGAGCTACAGGAGAAAAAAAGATGATCAGTAACGTCAGGGAGAAACAGAAGAGCTGGAGGAAAAGAAAAGAAAGTGGTATTGTCCAGAGCCAGTGGGCACTACACTACTGAGAAGAAATTCAGGAACCCCTGACAGGAAACCAAAACCTAGCTGAAGCTTCTGGACTCGCTCTCACAGCTAGATTCCATAGTCACTTGTCACTGCTCTATAGCTGCTAAAGCCAGAAGTATACAGTTTCTCTCTTTCTCCCCTCTTAGGATCTTATGAAAGTTGTTCCATTGGCTAAGTCAAGGGTCTCTAGGAAATATGATTTTTAGACTTCCAGCCACATGCAATACAGAGGAGAATATAAAAGGGCAAGTATAAAGTTGAGAGCCAGAGACAGATAACTGACAGAGTAGCAGAAACAGAACAGAACTCAAAATTTCTGACTCACAATCAGTTATTTTTATTCAGTGTATATTTATGCAATTACTCTGAGCCAGGCACTATGACAGCTGCCAGAAGCTACCAATAAGAACTAGGTATAATGAACTAGGCATAAGTTGGCCATGGCCTTGTGGGGCTCACAGTATTGTAGAAATGAATACTGGAACTCTTTCCATTACATTCCATCCTCTGGACAGAGCTGTGGCATCTTTTACAGGTGAAAGAGTTTGCTGGATTTTGCTGTGTCAACTTGATTAAGCTGGGAACTATGTTTCCCAGTGATCTTTAATCTGTAAAATTCTGAGTTAGAGTTGGCCACAAGAGGAACTTGCACAAGATTGAAAAGCAGAAGTGAAGCAGAGCTATTACTCTTAGAAGTCTTTGTGCTAAGATACTCTCACGGACAAAGGAAGAAGTGCCTGCTGGATCTCAACTCCCTTAGTCTCTACATCCAGCTGTCCTCCCAGTTGTTGGTTCTACCAGCCACCTAACGTTTGGCTACATGAAGGCAGTAATTACACAGAGGCAGCTGCTCCCCATGAGTCACCCCCTGAGCTTCCCCCTCATGGTCCCACTTCAGTAGCTCAATGTGCTTGCTTTGTAGATTTCCCTGCAAGTTCCGATTTGTCCACTCATGCCGGCCCAGCAGGCAGACTGGTTAGTGACTCCTCCTTTAATCCTCCCTTGCAGACCTTCACCTTCCAGTATGCCAACAATGGTGCATGGTCTAGTTCCTGTTAAAGAAGTCTCTTAACTCATAAACTCAAAGTGTCCCTATTACTCTGACTGATAAACGTAACATGGAGTTCCTTTGGTATTTCCAAAAATAAGCTGTCTTTCAGAATCCTGGAAACAGCTGCCGCATGCTATACTAAATCATTTCCTAGGCATGGTTTAGATGATTTCTTTCATGTCTAAGATCTATCCACCTCTTGACCTATTCCTCTCTTGATTATCAGCACAGTGCTCTGATCTGGCTACAAAATTCAAACCCTAGTTACTTCTGACATTAGATTAATAAATAATTCAGTCAAATGCTTCTGGCAGGTATCCTAGGAGTACCAAGTGGATGACCAAAAAGATAACCAAAAGATGATTTGAAATGCCTCTATCTCTTTCTATAAAACATTTCTTTCTCTCAATGCTTAGGTTAGTTGAATTTTTCTCCCTTCCCTGGTGTAACGCTTAATTCCCTGTGCTAAACTGCTAACATCAAAAGTCTTCTCAATTTGCTTCCAGGTAATTTTTGTCCCATTGACTGTGTATTGGAAACAGAGAGTATTAACTAGCGTTTTTTGTGCTTTCATCACAATTACCAGAAAGGATAACGCAAGTTCAGCAAAAGCCAACTCATCAATAAAAATCAAAGGTTGCCAGGGCTGGCCCAGTGGAGTAGTGGTGGGTTCGTACACTTCTCTTTGGTGGCCTGGGGTTTGCCAGTTCGGATCCCGGGTGCAGACCTGCCCACTGCTTGTCAGGCCATGCTGTGGCAGGTGTCCCACATATAAAGCAGAGGAAGATGGGCACGGATGTTAGTTCAGGGCCAGTCTTCCTTCCAGCAAAAAGGAGAAGGATTGGCAGCAAATGTTAGCTCAGGGCTAATCTTCTCCAAAAAATATATGTATATCAGAGGTTGCTTTTCTGATACGCAAAAAAAAAAAAAGAAGAAATATGTGCTTTGGAAAGACAATCATGTGTTCTTTTCTGTGAGTCATGAAACCATTAAGTGTAATTTACCTCTATAGTTTCAGTAACTGTGATAGAAAACGTCATCATCCAAGCTATTCAAAGTGCTGACCAATGGGGATAATGCTAATAGAAACAGTTTTTGACAACAGCAGAGGAAAAGTTATGAAATCCCACATCAGCTTATACTCATTCAACACATTCAGTTAATTGTAGTGGATACATCAGCATAAAACTCAAACCCAGAATGGACTAAGAGCTCTGGGGAATTTGGATAGCCAGAAGCAAGGATTCAACTCAGAATCCCAGAGAGTGACCTTCAAAGAAAAACTAAAGGGGTGGTTTCCTCATAGAAATCTCTCTGCAACTATTGGTTCCAAACCTCAAGAGCTTCCCAGGTAAAATATGAAATAGGTCCCCATACACAGAGGGCAAGGAGAGACCAAAGAAAGTGGCAGGCCACTCCAGATTGGCAGGTGGCAGGTTTGACAGGCAAGAGACTTTACTTACAAGACTTACCTTGGGTGACTACAAGGTGAGTCAATCTCAGCACCCACCTGCCAGAACCTTAAAAGTTTATATGGAGGCCTTACTGGGTTCAGTCATGTTTACTGTCCGGATGGTCTCAGCAACACATTGCTCTCAAGGCCGCATCCTTGAAACCAGCTGCCACTGTGGGAACAGTGGACAGAACAGATCCACTGCTCCAAGGACAGGGGAGGGGTGAGGGGGCTCCCATTGCCCAGGTCCAGCTTGTGCATCAACAGGCAGTCACGTCCTCTCAACGACCTCCTCTAACAACAACATTGGACAAACAAGGCAACATTTGGGGGTTTCCCACGGCAGAATGAGTTGAGGAGTGGTGGAAGAGAGAGAAAGAGATTCCACCCATGTTGGCAGAGCACTTTTGTTGAAGGTGGCTTTGATGCAGGATAGTTTCGAGAGGGGAGTAGGCACAAAAAGGAAGCAACAGCAGGAGGGAGATGCCTTCAAGAGGCTCTGAAGAGCAACATGAAAAAGAGGCCAGAGGAGAAAATGACGGAAGACACCAGGACCTGAGAGCACACGCCCAGAAGCAGTCATCTGACACGCTCTGCAGGCGTCAAGATCTAACTGGGAGGGGTGTTTTTGTGGAAAAGGGGAAGGCTGGAGGTGGCACAACAGCAAGGAGAGATAGGGTACAGATTTCCATTTAAATTCACCCAAAATATTTCGAGGTAGTTCACAATAAAAGTAAAGACTTAAACTCTTTAAGTGTTTAAGACACAAGAAATGTCTTCTTGTTCAATTCTCTAGCACTCCTTCGCCCCACAAGCCCAGCACTGTCCCTGGAACATAGGAACTCAAAAAGCATTTGTTGAATTAATGAGTAACAAATAACATGAAAACAAAAAAATTTATCAAATGCAACATTTGAACTAATCATTAAAGAACAAAAGCAAAAAATAGTAAATAAAAAAATTGGAGAAATGCAAAAAAAGAGGGAAACAATATAATAATGAAGAGCTTGAATAAGGAAAGCTATGAGAATTGGCTAAAAATTGAACTTCCCAGAAGCCAAAGTAAAGATTTTATAAAAATGAGTTTTAGTTTGCCGCATCCTTGACAGTCTAATCCGAGTGACAGAGCCGCTTTAACATTTTGGCTCATCCTAACCTCAGCACACATCTGATTCAGCTTTAACAATGCAGAACAATCCATCTAGTCACCCAGCATACATTGTTCCCCTATCAGCAACTTCATCAGAGATCCCTAAAATTTCTACTAGGAATGGCATATGAAATTCCAAGAACCAAATTTGATGATCACATGCACACACACACTTCTGATGTGACACTGCGCTTAATTTGGGGCAGGTGAAAAATGCAGTGTCTACAAAAAGCAGCCCCAGCACCTCCTTGGGCTGTAAGACGATGGCTGATGGAAGGGAAGGCTCTCAGTCTCGGGTGGCTTCCTGACCATCACAGCCTCTAGCTCTGTGTGCTGCAGATCCAGCGGGAGCAGCACTGAGGGGGCTATGTTGGGATTAAAGAAGCAATCCCTTTCCACCCGTCATCTAGAGTGTAAACATAACAAATAATTAATAGTACTGATCCCCTTGAGTCATTGGCTTCACTATCGGATGGAAAAAATCACGGAGGAGAAACCTAGGACATTGAACAGAGGGAGTTCATTCTTTAAAACGTAGGTCACTTGTAGGCAGAGCATGTTAACTCCCCTGAGAGGAGGACAGTGGTCCAGGTCAGAGCCAGTGTTTACTTCCTTGCCCTGCCAAATTTCAAGATAGAATTCTTTTTTTGTTTCCAGAAACATTCAGAGCTGACAGGATCAGGGATATGCAGTTGTTCGCCTTTTGTAACTTAGAGTTGAAAGTGCCTACATTTTCTGATTTGCCAACTCTGACAGGGTTTGACAAGCCTGGGGAATACAGCGCACCTGACCAATTTCTTGAGGTGGAAGAATTTACAGACTTTTTCGGTTAACACACCCAAGAAAAAGGGCTGCAGGGAGATGTCAGCCAGCTCTGCAGGCTGAGAGTACACCAGAGTCGATGAGAATGAAATTGGATATAAACCTTGGGCTCTGGGATATAAAGCGAATACCTGTAAAGGGATCACATTCCAGTACAAACGGGCAGTGTGGCAGATGTGAGGGAAGTTCCTGATGAGGGACTTCATGAGGGAAACGGGGCCTCTACATATCAGAACCCGAATGAGCAGCACAAATGAATTCAAGCAGGAGAGAAGTCGGGAGATTAAGACTGTGAACAGGTCATTAGTAGAAACGATTTCCTGCAAAGTGCAGGGTCCCAACATTATGCGCTTTGCTCTATGTATCTCGAGACTAATCAAAAGAGCTGTTCAGTTCTCTCCAGGTAAACAAGCGAAGTCTGAGGGAGGACTTTTTATTAGTTGTGATAAACGGAGGAATGTTTTCAATACAGGCTGTATTTTTCTGGAGGGAGGGAGTCAATTAGGTTCCCTGATCTCAAGACAGTGTGGATCCCAGAATGGGAGTGCAAAGCCCCTTGTGTTGAAACTCCAGATGGAGATGACTCCAGCCCTGTTAGTTTCTTTTTATTAATTCATGTTTTCCTGGACATACCAATCCCAGGGAAGTGGGGAGAGAGCAATAGGCAGAGAGGGAAACAGCCATCTGAAATCACATTTCGCCCCTCTCCCCAGAGCTGACCTGCAAGTACTCAGTCCCCCTCAAATTCCCCACCAACACTTCTGAGCAACCCCGGTGGTCTCCAACACGCGTTTCAGGGCAGAGGGCAGGGCACCCCCTCAGCTGCCCACAGCATCCTCCCTATCTTCTTCTCTCAATTCGTGCTGTCTGCCCCAGAGTCCCGTTCCTGGCGGCTCCTCTGCTACTGTGCTCAGGCCAGGCCACAACATGGTGCCCTTGACACCCAAGCAGCTGCTGCCCACCCCAGGTGCTGACAGCATGAAACTGCCAGCCATGCGGTGTCACAGGACTGCTGTCTGCCAACCCTACAGACATTCCATGCTATCGGCTGTGACTGTAAAAGCTACTGACTTCAGTGCAGCTGATATTTTATTTACAGTTCCTTTAGTTTTCACTCAAGTTTAACTGGATCCCTCTTACTCCAGAGCTCAGCCCAGGAAGGTTGCATCAGGGTTCAACCTGAACGATAACATTCATCATCATCAAAATCCCTCCTCCTTTAAGACAGGAGTCCACAGTCCTTTCAGGAAAGTTTGCATCTCTAGAATCTCTTTCCTTGGCTTGAGTTCCCTCCAAAGAGCTTTCTCCTTCCGTATAGTGAATCAGGTGGGCCTGTCCCTCCAGTCCTGTAGACATGTCCCCGCATGTCCAAACCCAAGGCTCTGCCAGGTTACCACGATTCACTCATGTATTCATTCAACAAATACTACTGAGTACCTGTTTACCAGGAACTCTACAAAATGCCAGGGATGCAGTGGTGAAAGAGACCAATATAATCCATGCCTTCATGAAGCATTCATTGTACTAGGAAAGACAATAGAAAATAATAAAATAAACTTGGATGAGTGTTATGTAACTGCAAGAGAGCTGACTATGTAAAAGCATGAGGAAGTTTTTTAATCTATGCTTTGAAGAGAGGAAAATCAATTTGCTCAAGTTTATCCTGGAACTAGGTAAACATAATAAAAGATTTCAATGATTATTACTGTCTCAAAAATGTTTTGGAGGAAGGTTCAAAACCACCCGGATGGTCTCCAGCACAGAAACCTTCCTCCCTAGGTAAAGTTTCACAGTTATTTCCTTCTCTGTCTGTGATACAGGGCACTCAGTGTAATTGGCCACACTCAGTACCCATGGATCTCAGAGCATAAATCACCTACAGAGGTTCTGAACTGTCTTGGAAATAAGATAACAGCATTGTTCCAATCCGTTCGAACCATCTTTGAGGTTAGTCTTGCAGCTCCCCTGCAGTTAATGTGGCCATCGGCCCTCCTAAATTTCTGTGTAGGAAAAGCCCAAAGACATGGGTTTCTAAATCTGCAATTTCCACTTTTACTGCTGCCATCTTTGCCTTCTGTATGCTCATCCCCACGTTTGAGCTGGGGTTCTGGGGCAGGAGGCCTTTGAGAGGTGAAGGACAGAATGCAGAGGCTCAGAGAGGCCTTCCTGCCACCGGGCCAGTAGACGGGGAGGCAGAAGAGGATCCTCCTTGCTACCTGGCCAATGAGATGCCAGGAATAAAAATAATAATAAGGATTTATTAATAATAATTAGGATTAATAATAAAGGATTAATAATAATAAGGATTTCCAAAAGAAAAAAAAACAGACCTAGAATTTCTCAGACTCTAGCAATCCCAGCTGCTTGAGAGGGTAAAACAGAGCCAACAATAGTCCCAGGCCATGTTACGACAGAGCAGGTCATCATCCCTCCTCCCAGGCCCAGGTGAGCACAAAACCATTTGCAGCACCTCAGGCACAGCTGCCATAGTACGGGGCTCAGGCTGGAGAAAGATCTGGAACCCAGGCATAAAGGTAATAGTGATGATTCCATAGATGGCCATGGTGGCAGCTATAAGAGTGGAAATTGCACTGGAAGCGGCGTTAGTTATATTTCCAATGTGGGAAATACCAGCAGAGGGAGCAGCAGCACCCAGGCCCAAGCAGCAGAGGAGCAGCCCAGCAAGGGAGACACATCGCCTCCAAGAGAGTGTGGGTGTGTCCTTTCCAGATCTTTTGCAGAGCAGAAAGTACTGATGGAGCGCTGGACTTCCAGGAATCTGGGGAGGCCGAGCTGGTTTTGTGACTCTAGTGAACCTTGGTGCTGCAGAAACACTTGTTGCACTTGTATAGATTAAAATGGGGGTATCAGTCTCCAGTGATAGCAAGGAGCTCTAGGATGTGTTAACAGGAAGAAAAACACCCTCCACATACATAGTCTTTGAAGCAAGTGAGCAGCACGATCTTGTTGTCACAGAACCTTGCATCTTGTCCTTCCAAGATCACTCACCCCTGTAGACCTTAAACAAATAGAGAGCCAATTATTTCTCCAGCAAGAATAGGTTTATGTGGGATCAGTAAAGAATTGCAGTTTGGGCGGGTGCGGGGGGGGGGATGCGCATCCCGCAGCCATGGTGAGCGCCACATGTAATGCAAGGTCCTGGCAACAAAGGGAGGAGAAACTGAGAGAAAGAGGAAGTTGAGAGGGCTATTGTAAACCTAGAGTCCATTGGAGGAGTTGAGACTTTGATGTGTAATGGCTTTTCATTGGCTGACTTGTGACAGTCTTTCATTGGCTGAACCTCTTGCTGGTAAAGAATAAGTCTTTCTTCTTATTAATGTAGGGTGTGAGAGCTCCCCTTTTGTCCTCCCACTCCAATTTGATGAGGTTTCTGTTTATGAATTTGACAACCCCTTGAGTTTACAGCTCATCCAACTCCCTGGTCTCCATTCCTGAGTCCCACTTCTCTTCTCAGCAGTTACTCCAGATACCTATTCAGCTTGTGCCTTGGGTGTTCCTCCCTGCCCCTGTCCTGCCCCTGGCAGTGTCCAAACCCTGCTACTGCTCCCACAACTGGACAGCATCTGGAGTATGCTTCTGGGTGTCCCTCTAATCTCCCCAGACTTTATCCCTCAACTGAGATGGCTTCTTTCAGTCAAAAGGCTTTAGCAGCTGCTCAATATCTCCAGGTGATTTCCTCTAGAAGCCCCTAGCACACCGGTGTAGAGCCCAGAATGACATTCAAGGTTACGGCCCTGCAACAAACATTTATTTTGCTTTATCATGTGAAATGCTGAACTTGCTATTGGAATTTCAAAGATGTAACCAACTTGATCTCTGTCCTCTCAGACTTTATGGTCTCTCACAATCACCTGTGGAGTTTAAAATTTTCATATCATAAGGTGATTCAGTAGCTCAAAGTTATGGCTTTAGGAACTTAATAAAATAAACATATTTAATGTATGACTTGATTGAGAGCTTCTAACCATGAGAAAGATAAATTCTACTACTAAGGACTGAACTGCTCAGATACACTCGGGCCCGAGAGAGAGCCAACCTCGTGGGTGAACAACCTGTGCAGCTCACAGGGCCTTGTGCTTGGCTTAATGCTCTGCTAGCACTGTCTTGAAATTTTTAATAAGTAAGATTTGATGAGAAATCAATGCCCTCCATAATAACAGAACTTCATACCATATCTTCTAAAAGGAAAGATCTCAACTAACAAGAAGATTTCATGTCTCACTCCCCTTAACAAACGTTTAACCTCTTTGCAGATCTTAAATATCCTACTGGACAAATACCATAAGCTTTTGCCAATGTTGCCATCAAATGCTTTCAAAGAGCGTTTTTGAAGCTTGGTAGGACTACAAGGCCCACTTTCCTGACCCCACTGAGCATCCTGATGTATCATCTTCCCTACCTGTGGGTCACGAAGACAACTTCTCCCCTGCTGACCATAAAGAGAATCTCAGAGGTGGTATTGGCTATCATCAGGTAGCAAAGGAAGTCTGCCATTTTTTCATGTTAAGGAAATGGTGTGCTGGCCCTGAGCCACTGGCTGGTGAGCGCCCTCCTTCCTGCAGTGCAAGTATAAACAGGGAATTCTTGTTTATGAATTCTGTGCTTTTTATTTCCTACAACAAGTGCTACAGATATAAAAGGCACTCACAAAAAATTTTGATGAGGTGCCGGCCCGGTTGCCTAGTGGTTAAGTTTGTGCACTCTGCTTCAGCAGCCTGGGGTTCACAGGTTCCGATCCTGGGTCCAGACCTAGCGCTGCTCATCAGGCCACACTGTGGCAGCATCCCACATAAAATAGAGAAAGACTGGCACAGATGTTAGCTCAGTGACAATCTTCCTGAAGCAAAAAGAGGAAGATCAGCAACAGATGTTACCTCAGGGCCAATCTTCCTCACACACAAAAGAAGAATTTGATGAGTGAATAATGGTGATTCACCTTCTACATTAAGACCTCTAGATAGTCATCCATCCATGAATATTAGTGGTATTGACTTTGCTTTGTTTAAAGCATGGAAAGAAATGGGTCTGTCTAAAAGCCATTGGTCTACAAATATTCTGACTGCTAAAATCAGGATAATGAAAGGGCAGAGCAAGGAGACAAACAAAACCTAATATATATGCTTTTTATCTTTAAAAAGAGAAACACAAAAACATCTCCCAAAAATACACTTTATATGTGAGTTGAAAATTATGGGAAAGTGAGAAGATGAAGGATGTGGGAAGGATTGAAATTGTCAGAAGGAAGCAAAGTGTCGGGGTTTTTTGCCAAGGAAGATTAGCCCTGAGCTAACATCTGCACCAGTCCTCCTTTATTTTGTATGTGGGTCACCACCACAGCACGGCTGATGAGTGATGTAGGTCCATGCCAGGGCTCTGAACCCACAAACCCAGGCCACCGAAGCAGAGAGTGCCGAACTTAATCACTACACCATGGGGCCAGCCCCAGCAATGCATATTTTTTAAAAAGACTACAGGCAAGGGGAAATCTTCATAGAAAATCACCAACGAAAAGCAAAAGAAAACTGCCACATTTTTCTTGTGTTTCATTTCCAAGATGTGTCTACCAAAAATGTTAATAGATGAAGAGGCAATTAAACATAACCCTGGAGCCTCTGGGAGCATTGGCTACAACCAACACAATAGTACATAGGTCACTGGAGTGCATGTAAGAGACAAGCGAAGAAGAACACTGCAGAATACAAATGGACCCAAGGACATCTCTCTAAGGTACTGTGAGGGGAAAAACTCGTAAGCTGTGCTGCACATAAAGGTGAAAGCAATGAACTGTACATAGACGAGGATGTGTGATTTAAATTATGCTGGTGTCATGCTGGATAAACTAATAAAGGAGCTTAATCGGTGTAACAAAAGCCCAAGGTTAATAGTAACAAACTCCCCCAACAGTTGCAGCAATGTTGTGAATAAAGATGACTTTGGACTGGAGCTGGACAGTCGCTGCTCTCTGCACCTGGAGAAGTTCAGTAGAACCGTGTGAAAGAACTTAGATACAAATCTGTCCAAAGGAGAGGGGAAAACTCTTAGACAGACAGATGGTATTTTTTAAGTTATAATGAAACTAGCTTCAGGGAAAATCTTTGACAGGGAAGTGAGGCAAGAAAATAAGCATCTATTAGCATAATGGGTTCCAGAGTCCAGGTACTGTGCAATGAGTGCAGAATGTACAGTAGATTTAAAAAGAGCCACTAATATAGCCCCAATCCACCAAAAAGCCTGGTCTCTCAGAGTTCCCAAAGAAAAGAGAAGAGGTTGTCATTAATTTCCTGCTTCTAAATGACCCCTTCAAGCATAGAAATTTCCCTGGAAACCTTACAACCAGGAAATCAATCTCAGTGGACAAAGAGAACTCAGCCTCTGCCTAGACCTCAGCTCTGGGGGAGGAACTGCCCCAAGCAGACCCAGACTGGAAAAAGAGAAAACGTGTCATGACATCTGCCTTTGACTCTCAAACCACAGTTACTGTAAGAGGAAAATAACATCTGGTATTTCTGCTAAAACCACCAAGAATTGCACAGTCATGGCAGAGACTGGGGAATATGCAATGTTCTTCTTTGAGTCTAAGAGAGTTTTTTCCACAAAGTATATAAACTGTAGAACTATGGGGACATCCTACTCCCACCAAGCACAGCCCTCTCCCAAAGCAACTCTGCGTCCACTGTGTGTGTGTGTGTGTGTGTGTGTGTGTGTGTGTGACAGAGAGAAACAAGAGAGACAGACAGAGACAGAGAAAGGGAGAAAGTAAGAGAGACAGAAAGAGAGAAACAGCAGAGGGAATGAGGGAATGGCACATGGAGAGACAGCCAAGGTTCCATCATTTTCTTTACTCTCCAGATCAGCCAGTACTAACCATCTTGCCCACAGGAAGCCTGGTTAATAGAGGTCTGTGCCGGGGCCTTGGGTCTCAGTAGAGATAGTCAACCCAATTATCTAGAAAGGGTAGAGCGAAGGCTAGCTTTATGCAGTTACCTGTCTTTCATAACAGAGACAGCTAGGTTTGAAGGATATTTCTTGCTTCTGAGTTCTGTTCCAACTTAACCTTCATATGATTAACAATTATCATAAGCCAATCACTTTCAACAAACCCACACGCCCTGCCACAGCTCACTTTCTAATAGGTCTACCCTTTCTTCCTCTCCCTTCGCCTTCCCATCTCTGCAGTTCTTTCTTCTTGCTTCTCTTTATCCCACTTGCTTTTGGCTCATTATTTTTTCTAATGTTCCCCCTCCCTCTCTCCACCTTTTTCTCTCCCCCACTTTGAGGTCCTTTGCCGAGTTCCTTCCTTCATCTCCTCCTACTTAGCCTGCATGCTCCCTTCCCTCCAACCGCCATATTGACTCTCTGAAACTTGCTGACATTTGGATTCAAGATTTTTGAACATAGTAAAGTCCCTGTAATTTATCATAAGTGGGAGAAAAAAGGTCATTGAACTTAAGGGAAATTTTGAGGAAGATAACTTTTCTTAAAGAAACTGGGTTTCAAAACATTCCAGGTCTTGGGGCTGACCTGGTGGTGCAGAGGTTAAGTTCCCACCTTCCACTTCAGCAGCCCGGGTTCACCGGTTCGGATCCCATGCTGTGGCAGGCGTCCCACATATAAAGTAGAGGAAGATGGGCATGGATGTTAGCTCAGGGCCAGTCTTCCTCAGCAAAAAGAGGAAGATTAGCAGCAGATGCTAGCTCAGGGCTAATCTTTCAAAAAAAAAAAATCCCAGGTCAAAGCAATGAAACCACTGTCACAGGAAGGCAAGCTGTGAAGACACTTTGAGAACAAACTTATAATTAATACATCCACTGTCTGAAAGCAAACGTTTCAGCTGAAGGCCTTCACTCTCAGTCAACATGAGAGGCCCCTGTTTATTATTTTACTTAGCAACCCCTTTTTCATAGATGCAGGTTCAACAAGGATTCTGACTGACAGAGCTGTACGTCCCATAGAAGCAGCCCTCTTGATCTAGTCAAAATGAATTTTGCACAACACGCACTTGTGCTGTTCCATGGCCTTGTCACAATCACATTCCATGTCAGAGTCATTCTCTGTGGAGGAAAAAATTTAATTGGGTATTGTTGGTTGTTTGCATTGTAAGCAGGCAGAGCTGGTCTTGGATATAAATGTGAAAGTCGTTTCAATTTGTCAGCGAGGTCTTGCTGGCTCCTTTTCTTCCCCTTTTCCCCTCTTCTATCCCACTTGGGCCCCTAGTTCCACAAGCATGTGGTCTATTTCCCTGCCTTCCATGGAAGTGCCACCTTCTTCCAAGAATCAGTCCTCATTCCACTAGAAAATTCATACCATTAATAAGGCTATTAAAAGGAAAAGGATTGCACATCAAGGATCCTTTTTATTATTTTACTAATCATCAACACTGTTATCTGTAAAATTTAACCTACTTAAAAGATGTCTGCTGAGTTTTTAAGAATTTTATTTCCTTTTTTGGATCAAAGATACATATAGCTTTGAATCTCATCAACACGAGTTCTCAGGCATTTATGTTGTCAAGAACCCTTTCTAGGAAATCTACCCTTCACTCACAATCCAGCTTGGACCCCTTTTCAGAGGGGGCACCCCCACAGCTCCTGGTGAGAGGCTTTCTTTAGCACTGTCGACCACTACACAACCCGTAGAATTCCTCGGCCACTGCTGATTGGGCCAGGACACCTTATCCAAAATGAGCCAATCAATTCTCTTTCCAGAGAAAGTGCAAAGAGAACTGAGAGACTCCAGTCATCTGGAATCCACAGGCCTACGTGCCTATGTAACCTAAAGGCTGAGGCAGGATCAGCTTTGGAGAAATGACGACACGTCCTCTTTGCAAACTGGCCTAAAATAAGTTGGCTATTTACAACTAAGTTCTTTCACTGAAGGTAGAAGTAATAATATTTTTGCATCAGAATTGAGTTAAATTTCTTGCCACAGAGAATCCAGAAACAGAGCCAATCTGAGTCCTAAGACAAGAAATACCCCTCCAAAAATGTAATCTTACATCTGCTCGCATAAAGAAGAGTTGCACTTACAATATTTCTAGCCAATCCCCATATCTTGAACCTCCCACATTTCACTAATGCAGTCATTCCCAATGCCCTTTGTGCCAATTTTAAAGCTGTCTAGAGCTGAGCTGAGGAAAATATGTCTGAAACTTGTAGTAACTGTCTTTGGAGTGTGGATTTCTAGTTAAGTTCTTTAAAATGCTACCTGACTAGTGTATGTTGCCAACTGCCTCCTTCCCAGGAGAAGTACCTAACTGAGTACTTCAAAATTTAACTAATGGCCTTTTAGATATAAATCCACCATGTATAGATAGTTGTATGTATACATACACACACATGCCTTTATGTATGTATGTGTATATGCATGTGTAGCTAGATAGAGAGATAGACATTTATGGATAAATAGATATACACACATACTATCTTCACCGAAGTGTTTAAAATAAGTAAGACATGATAACAGCCTTGAGCTAGCAGGGCCCAACTACCCAGTCTATACAGACGAAGATGAAACTGATGCCCACAAGGAAGCAGAGAGGGGACACCTGAAGCCCCAGGGGGGAGAACTCTCTACACACCTGCCCTCCTTTTCAGTAATTTCCCTGTTTGGTTTCAGTCTTTTGAGACCTAGCTATACTTCCTACTTTGGGCTTGTACAAGATACCTATATATCATTATATTAAATTTCCCCTTTCCCTTAAACTAATTTGAACATATTCTGTTACTTGCTACTGAACAATCCTAGACTAAGAGATTAATACTATTCTTACAGAGTTTATTTAATTACAAACAAAAATAAAGAAACTTGACATTTTTGTTAGCCTCCCAGCCTCATTACAGGTCAAGATAAGATTTCCATTAGGTTTATTAAATTACTGAAAGTAGCTCCAGGACCACACCTGCCATCTTCACAGACTCCTGGGAAGCCCTAGCTGAGAACTACTAAACAGAGGTATGAATGCTTAAGTGATTTCCTCTAAACATTTCAGAGCATATATTCATTTTAAAAGAGGATGCTTTTTAAACTCAACCAACCTTTATTGATCACCTGATATATTCAAAGAACTGCCTTAAGTGCTACAGTATGTTGAAAGATAGAAGACATCATTCTTAACCATGGGGGTTAGGATTCTAAGAGCTTTCTAATGAAGGGACAGGAAAGCACACAGATGACTACAATGAAGGCAATGAAGGTGGTGAATGTCATGAAAAGTATAAATACTGAGGGGATGTGAAGGCAGGGGATAGATTACTCAGCTCAGTAAGAGTCCACAAAGTTCTCAAAGTACTGGGTAGATATTGAGAGACTGGTGTAGTTTACATAGGCAGAGTTGTAAGAAAAAGGAGGGAAGACCTACCAGGCAAGAGAAACTGTAGGGAAGTGCCGAGCCTGGAAGTCAGAGGACTTGTTCTGCAAACAGTAGGAGTGTGGTTCAGCTGTGGTGTAAAACACCTGAAGACGTGATGCGAGAAAAAGCCTAGAAAGGTTGGTTTGGACCTGCCTGGTGAAGGCCCTGAATCACACACTAAGGTTTCTGAAGGACGGGAGGAGGAGGAGGCTTTAGAGCAGTAAATTGGCATGAGGAATCCTGTATTTGAGAAAAATACCTCTGGCAAGAGGATGTAGGAATAAGGGGAAGACGGAGAGACTAGGGTTGTGACGCCAGTTAGGAAGCTGTTAAAGTCCTCCAGAAGAGAGTTAATGAGGTCCTCTCTGGAGCCTTTTCAGTGAGAACAGAAATGAAGGGAGAAAATGGAGAATCACTGTAGAGGCAGAGTTGACAGGATATGATGACAAATTATATGGGAAAGCTGAAGGTCTACGAAAAATGACTTAACACTTCTTAACCATGGATATTTGGTTTCATCTTCTTTAAAAAGGAATTGATATTTTCTTCCTCAGACTATTTTGTGAGAATGAAGGGTATGACGCATGTAAAAGTGAAGACCTAACAAAAAGGGATTTATAAAGACTAGAAAGAAAAAAAGTTTTCTAAAAGCAAGCTAGCCACTCATCTTTTATAGCAAGTAACTTAGAGCAGTAGTCTCTGAGCCTCTGCCTGCGTCGAGAAGACTTTCCTAGGTCAGACCAACCCTCAGTCAGAGCCACACTTGGCATGAGCTCCCCACAAGTTTTAGCACATAGTTATGGAAGGGTTCAGAGTGTAGCCGCCCCTGACACAGGAAGGGTTAATAATCACTGGAAAAAGCTTGCCAACAAACTGTGACCCGGAGGTGAGAAGGCCGGTTAGCCAATAAGACCTCCAGGGGGAGGCAACCTAAGACAGGCGGCGGCCGACCCGGGGCACAGATGGAGAAACGACATCGATATCGGGAGCAGGAGGGGCCGTTGCCTAAGAGACCTTGCCTGCTCCGAGATAAAAATATACGAGCACAGCAATAACATGATAATATCAAAACAGAGGCCAAGAGAGGGTTCCTTGAGAAATCACTAAGAATTCTTGGCATTCGCTAATTACTTTATCCAGAACACCTGTGTATGTTTAACAGCTGTAAGCTATGTATATATTGAAACGCTGGTTATAATAAACTCAGAGTGGCCATCAGCCCTCTCTGCATCTATCCTGATGTGCACATTGGATTGCGACACCAACACAGAGATATGTGAAAGATGAAGATCACTACTCATTATTAACCTCGAATGGCAAAAGGGTTTACTGGCAATAAAAAATGAAGCCAACAGTCAGAAGCAGAAAGTTAACTAAAAATGACATCAAGACAGTTGACTCAGAAGATGAAGTGCTGGGGATCAAGTCCATGTCAGCCATGAGAAGACTGAGCAATGAAGTGATGTTCAAACGGAACCATTGGTGCAGTTCTAAAACCAATTCCATAATAACCATGGGGAAACATCCCAGAAGGCTGGTTAGTAAGCAGTTCAGAGAACTTGCTGGCCAAGGGTGGGCCTTTAGAGCTGTCCTCAACAAGGTCCAAGAGATGATTAAACTCTAATGCCCTCCTAAGTCATTATTGTACGTAATAAATTAATGTCTCTCCTTGGAATCTAAAATGTTATTCGTTAATATATCATCCTTGGGAGAATTGAGAATAATCACTCATACTATTTTCTTTATTCTGTGGCTTAGAAGTGGAATGCCAATGACATGGCCAAATGTTAAAATCTTCTATTTGCACCACATCACACTGCAACCAAAGCTGACCAAGATATTAAGTGGATTTGCTGATGTAGGAATGCATTGAGTTGAAAACACAAGGAAAATGAAGGAAGCAAACTTCCTGAAGTTCCTCCTTTATGCCAATCTAAGCAATAGCTAGAGCTATAGAAATATAGTTGATACAAATCTGCAATTAAAGTCTGAACTCTGAAACATTGGCCAGTTGCAGACAGAAGCAGGCAAAGAGAAATGGTCATTCAGACAGGGCCAGCATGGGACCCAGTTTGTGAAGGACATTGCAGAGGATCACGGAGAACCAGAGGACTCCCGATAAGACCAGGATGAAGGCAACTCCTCAAGATGCTCCTAAATAACGTTCTGCCAACTCCTTGTTAAGGAGGAATCAGAGGACATCTGTTTCCGGATTTAATTTAACTCTTTAAGTATGACGTATACATTTCATTATATAATGTGAATTGTCAACTTATTTAAATTTTTCTGTTAAAAAACATACGCCTTCCACCCTAACCCTGCTCAGCAAGTGTCAAGATGAACATGTGAACCAGGTGTATCATAATTAATAATTGTAGTTAAAATTCTGTGGTCCTGAGTGAGCAAATTAAGAACTCCTATATGGAATTCTTCCTGTTAAGACCTCCTGTCTAGGCACGCTACACTTCCCGAAAGCACCTGGTATAGTGCCTTGTGTAGCACAGATGCTCCAATTTTGTACTGCTTTCTTTGTGAACTTTGAGACTGTTCGATCATTTTATTCTCCATACTCTAAGGTGACTGCAGCCATTCCTAAAAAGAATTTCATTCACTCACTAGATGAATAATTATTGAGCCCCTCCAGGGGGCTATTATGCACTTAAGTGTTTACTTTTCACCCTACCATCGACTCAGCTCACCTGGTCTCTAAAAGGCACAATTCACATGTCCATTTTCCCTTTAAATCTATCACCTGTATTTTCTGCCCATATGCTTGGTTTTCCTTTCTTTGTGCTCAGTGAATTATGCTTCAAAAGAAGGGCAGTTGAATGCAGTGGTAAGAGAATAGACCATTGCCAGCATTTGAATCTCAGCTCTGGCACTTATTAGATATGTGACCTTGGGTAAATTACTTCACCTCTGGGTCCCTCTTTTCTAATTCTCGTGAGATGGGGGTAATGCTAGCTCCTACTGACCTCCTGGGGCTGTTGTGAGCATTAAAGAAGTTGATTTAGGTAAAGCAC
Organism: Equus quagga; assembly: GCF_021613505.1. NCBI lineage: Eukaryota > Metazoa > Chordata > Mammalia > Perissodactyla > Equidae > Equus > Equus quagga. The sequence continues at coordinate 52,992,534 of NC_060277.1, forward strand.
TTAGAAAGAAGAGTCCCTGGCATATTAAGCAAGCACTGCGTAAGGAGTCAGCTATTACTATGCAAACTCCACTGTTAAAATGTTTCATGTATTCAATGATCCCTGACTGGTCAGAGCAGCCTTGACTCTACCCCAACAGCCTAAATCTGTGGGGCTCAGTTCCTCAGACCCAACCCTCCCTTTAATAACAAATATCTTGTAGTCCCACAGTTACCATCCTGAACTAAAATCCATAGATAATACAACCCACCTATGCACATTATTCCAAAATAATTCATATAATGCCCCAACTATTATAAGTAGGAGATACAAAAAATTATAATAAAATAACTATTTCAGAATGTAAATGCTTGGGCATTTACAACGGCACCCACATTAAAGTGTGGGAGGCACTGCCCTGGATGAGAAGACACAATGAAATAATCCTCTGTACCTGTGCTGAGAGGCAGCCTTGGGAATGCAACAACTGAAAACACAGTAAAACAGGGGTGTTGTGTTGGCAATGCAAATACTGTGAGCAGCAATACAACCAGTAGTTTTCAGAAATGGAAAGATCCAAACAAAATAAATTTCCATCTTCCTTCAAATTACCCAGTAACTGTATTTGTAGAAAATTCAATGTATAGTAAAAACCATAGAAAAATTACTTTGTGGTTATAGGTTAAAAAAACTACGGAGAGTGGGTGGAGCAAAATGGCGGGGTGAGCTGACCCGGGATTCTCTCCCCTCCAAAATACAACAAAAGAGCGGAAGAACTGAATTTCAGAGAATAAATATAACGCCAGCTCGTTAGAGACCTACAATACCAAGAAGGCTGAGATCATAACCTTGCTTACACCCTCGGAGGCGCTGGAACAGTAGGAGAGAACATCGCTCCCTCCCCTAGAGTCTGCAATCGCTGCGGCGCGAGTCAGGAAGGAGTGGGGGAGGGGCCACATGACCAGGGGATCATCCAGGACTCCTGCCGCTGATTCAGTGGAGACCCACTGATGGGGGGGGAAAGCTTCTGTCCCCGGGGACCCCATAAATCAAGGGCCTTGGGAGACCAGAGAAGAGAACTGATCTGAACCCAGACCGGCGCATGTGAGTAACAGCCCCTCCCTCCCGGCAAAGCCAGTGGGCACAGCCATCTTGCCCCAAGGCAGAGAGCTCATAACACGCCGCTCTCAACCCCCATCTAGTGGCGACAGGCTGTAACTGCAACTGAATTCTACCACCATGGGAAAAACCGCTCCTCTACCATCCAGCAATTTATAAAAGCCCCAGACCAGAAGGAAAACAATAAAAACACAGAATTAAGTCCTGAGGACTTGGAATTAGGTAAACTAAGTGATAATGAATTCAGAGCAGCTATAATCAAAAAACTCAATGAGGTAGAGAGAAAGATAGAGAAACAAGCCGAGTTCTGGAGTTACTTCACAAAAGAGATTGAAATCATAAAGAAGAATCAAACAGAATTACTAGAGATGAAAAACACAATGGCCCAGATAAAACAGAATACAGATTCCCTGAATGCCCGTGTAGACAACCTAGAGGAGCAAATCAGCATAATCGAGGACAGACAGGCTGAATGGCGCCAGACAGAGGAAGAAAGAGAACTAAGAATTTTAAAAAAATGAGGAAAATCTCTGACAGATAATGGATTCAATGAGGAGTAAGAATATAAGGATCATAGGAATTCCCGAGAATATGGAAAAGGAAAATGGAGCGGAAAATGTGCTTAACGAAATTATTGAAGAGAACTTCCCAAATCTAGCGATCGACGGAGAAAATGTGTGTAGAGGAGGGTTTTAGATCTCCTAGATTTGTCAATGTAAAAAGACCTACCGCAAGGCACATAATAGTAAAGTTGGCAAATAGGAATGATAAGGAGAGAATACTCAGGGAAATAAGGAAAAACAAGAGAATAACCTATAAAGGAGCCCCTATCAGACTGTCAGCGGATTTCTCTACAGAAACCCTACAAGCTAGGAGAGAATGGAGTGATATATTCAAAGCTTTAAAGGATAAAAACCTTCAGCCAAGAATACTCTATCCAGCAAGAAATTCCTTCAGATATGAGGGAGAAATTAAATCTTTTCCAGACAAACAAAAGTTAAGGGAATTTGTAACTAAAAGCCCTCCATTACAAGAAATCCTCAAGAAGGCTCTCATACTTGAAAAAAGAAAAAAGGGAGAAAGAGGACACAATCCACAGACTAGGGAGACCAATGGATAGAACCAGAACAGGATAGCAAATATTCAATTATAGCATTAGGGTAAAGGTAAGGAAACTACCAAAACAAGGACGATCTTAGCACTCTAACTACAAATTACTAAGACGAGTTGGAATAAAAAATTAAAATAATTATTTAGGAGGAGAAGAGCAAAGGGTCTAAATCAGTCTTGGTCAAGTAGGTAAGAGACCACCAGAGAATAGATTATATTACACACGAGATTCTAAATACAAACTTCAAGGTAGACACTAAAATAAAGTACAGAACAGAGTCACAAATCATAGATAAGGAAAAATCTAAGAAACCCAGCATAAGAAATTGCAGTATTAAATGGGTAGTCTAACACACACAGGAAAAGAAACACAGGAAAACAAGATAATGAGCGAGAGATTGACAGCATTAAGTCCACATGCATCAATAATCACTCTCAATGTGAATGGATTGAACTCTCCAATAAAAAGACACAGAGTGGCAAAATGGATCAAAGAACACGATCCAACAATTTGTTGCCTCCAGGAAACACACCTCAGCCCCAAGGACAAACACAGGCTCAGGGTGAAGGGGTGGAGGACAATACTTCAAGCAAATAGCAAGGAAAAAAAGGCAGGTGTTGCAATTCTCATATCAGACCAAGTGGATTTCAAAATAAGACAGGTAAAGAGAGACACGAAGGGACAATATATAATGATCAAAGGGACACTTCATCAAGAAGAAATAACGCTTATAAATATCTATGTACCCAACACAGGAGCACCAAGATTCATAAAGCAACTATTAACAGACCTAAAGGAAGATGTTAAAAACAACACAATAATAGTAGGGGACCCCAACACCCCACTCACATCAATGGACAGATCATCCAGACAGAAAATCAACAAGGAAATAGTGGAGCTGAATGAAAAACTAAAACAATTGGACTTAATAGACATATATAGATCACTCCACCCTGAAAGAGCTGAATACACATTCTTCTCAAGTGCACATGGAACATTCTCTAGGATAGACCATATGTTGGGAAACAAGGCAAGCCTCTACAAATTTAAAAAAATTGAAATAATAACAAGCATCTTCTCAGATCATAGTGCTATAAGGCTAGAAATTAATTACAAGAAAAAAGCTGAGAAAGGCACAAAGATGTGGAGACTAAACAACACACTACTGAACAAGCAATGGATCATTGAAGAAATTAAAGAAGAAATAAAACAAACCTGGAAACAAATGAAAATGATAGTATGCCATACCAACTCACATGGGATACAGCAAAAGCTGTATTAAGAGGAAAATTCATCACAATTCAGGCACATCTTAACAAACAAGAAAAATCCCAAATAAGCAACCTTAAAGCACACCTGACTGAACTAGAGAAAAAAGAACAAATGAAGCCCAAAGTCAGCAGAAGGAGAGAAATAATAAAAATCAGAGCAGAAATAAATACTATTGAAACGAAAAAGGCAGTAGAAAGGATCAATGAAACAAAGAGCTGGTTTTTTGAGAAGATAAATAAAATTGACAAACCACTAGCCAGACTTACAAAAAAAAAAGGGAGAAAGCTCAAATAAACAAAAGCAGAAATGAGCAAGGAGAAATAACAACAGACTCTGCAGAAGTACAACAGATTATAAGAGAATACTACAAAAAACTATATGCCAACAGAATGGATAACCTAGAGGAAATGGATAAATTCTTGGACTTCTACAATCTCCCAAAGCTCACTCAAGAAGAGGCAGACTATTTGAACAGACCAATCACAAGGAAAGAGATTGAAACAGCAATCAAAAACATCCCAAAGAATAAAACCCCAGGACCAGATGGCTTTCCTGGGGAATTCTACCAAACTTTCAGAGAGGATTTAATACCTATCCTTTTCAAGCTATTCCAAAAAATTAGGGAAGATGGAACACTTCCTAACACATTCTATGAGGCCAACATCACGCTGATACCAAAACCTGACAAGGACACCACGAAAAAAGAGAACTACAGGCCAATATCACTGATGAACATAGATGCAAAAATTCTAAACAAAATTTTGGCAACCAGAATTCAGCAATTCATCAAAAGAATCATATATCAGGATCAGGTGGGATTCATACCAGGGACACAGGGATGGTTCAACATCTGCAAATCAATCAACATGATACACCACATCAACAAACTGAGGAATAAAAACCACATGATCATCTCAATAGATGCAGAGAAGGCATTTGACAAGATCCAACAGCCATTTATGATAAAAACTCTGAACCAAATGGGCATAGAAGGAAACTACCTCAACATAATAAAGGCCATATACAACAAACCCATAGCCAACATCATACTCAATGGGCAAAAACTGAACCCCATCCCCCTGAAAACAGGAATGAGACAAGGATGCCCTCTATCACCACTCTTATTTAACATAGTACTGGAGGTCCTGGCCAGAGCAATCAGGCAAGAAAAAGGAATAAAAGGAATCCAAATAGGGAGGGAAGAAGTGAAACTCTCGCTGTTTGCAGACGACATGATCTTATATATAGAAAACCCCAAAGAATCCATTGGAAAACTGTTAGAAGTAATCAACAACTACAGCAAAGTTGCGAGGTATAAAATCAATTTGCATAAATCAGTAGCATTTCTATACTCCAGTAATGAACCAACAGAAAAAGAACTCAAGAATACAATACCATTAACAATCTCAACAAAAAGAATAAAATACCTTGGGGTAAATTTAACTAAGGAAGTGAAGGACCTATATAATGAAAATTACAAGGCCTTTCTGAGAGAATTGGATGACGACATAAGGAGATGGAAAGACATTCCATGTACATGGATTGGAAGAATAAACATAGTTAAAATGTCCATTCTACCTAAAGCAATCTACAGATTCAACGCCATCCCAATCAGAATCCCAATGACATTCTTTACAGAATTAGAACAAAGAATCCTAAAATTCATATGGGGCAACAAAAGACCCCAAATTTCTAAAGCAATCCTGAGAAAAAAGAACAAAACGGGAGGCATCACAATCCCTGACTTCAGATCATACTACAAAGCTACAGTAATCAAAACAGCATGGTACTGGTACAAAAACAGGTGCACAGATCAATGGAACAGAATTGAAAGCCCAGAAATAAAACCACACATCTATGGACAGCTTATCTTTGGCAAAGGAGCTGAGGGCATACAATGGAGAAAAGAACGTCTGTTCAACAAATGGTGCTGGGAAAACTGGAAAGCCACACGTAAAAGAATGAAAATTGACCATTCTTTTTCACCATTCACCAAAATAAACTCAAAATGGATTAAAGACCTAAAGGTGAGACCTGAAACCATAAGGCTTCTAGAAGAAAACGTAGGCAGTACACTCTTTGACATCAGTATTAAAAGGATCTTTTCAGACACCATGCCTTCTCAGAGAAGGGAAACAATAGAAAGAATAAACAAATGGGACTTCATCAGATTAAAGAGCTTCTCCAAGGCAAATGAAAACAGGATTGAAACAAAAAAGCAACCCACTAACTGGGAAAAAATATTTGCAAGTCTTATATCCGACAAAGGCTTAATATCCATAATATATAAAGAACTCTCACAACTCAACCACAAAACATCAAACAACCCAATCAAAAAATGGGCTGGAGACATGAACAGACATTTCTCCAAAGAAGATATACTGATGGCCAATAGGCACATGAAAAGATGCTCATCATCGCTGATCATCAGGGAAATGCAAATCAAAACTACACTAAGATATCACCTTACACCCGTTAGAATGACAAAAATATCTAAAACTAATAGCAACAAATGTTGGAGAGGTTGCGGAGAAAAAGGAACCCTCATACACTGCTGGTGGGAATGCAAACTGGTGCAGCCACTATGGAAAACAGTATGGAGATTCCTCAAAAAACTAAAAATAGAACTACCATACGATCCAGCCATCCCACTACTGGGTATTTATCCAAAGAGCTTGAAGTCACCAATCCCAAAAGTCCTATGCACCCCAATGTTTATTGCAGCACTGTTTACAATAGCCAAGACATGGAAGCAACCTAAGTGCCCATCAACAGACGAATGGATAAAGAAGATGTGGTACATATATACAATGGAATACTACTCAGCTGCAAAACAGAACAAAATCATTCCATTTCCAATAACATGGATGGACCTTGAGAGAATTATGTTAAGTGAAATAAGCCAGTGAGAGAAAGATAATCTGTGTATGACTCCACTCATATGAGGAATTTAAAACTATGGACCAAGAACAGTTTAGTGGATACCAGGGGAAAGGTGGAGTGGGGGGTGGGCACAAAGGGTGAAGTAGTGCACCTACAACATGACCGACAAACATTAATGTACAATTGAAATTTCACAAGATTGTAACCTATCAATAACTCAATAAAAAAAAATTTTTTTTTTTAAAAACTGAGGTCCAATCTCAGATAATTATAAACAATTTTTCACCTACATGAATTTCAGGGTAACATTCAAAAGCAGTTCAAAAGCTGGGACAATTCTTCACTGTGAAGGACTGTGCCACAAACTGCAGGACACCTAACCTCCCCAGCCCTCCCCTGCTCTGTCCATTAGCTCCTTCCACCCCTTAATCATTTGACAACTAAGACAACCCAGCAGATCTCTAAAACAACCCTTGGGGACACTACTCTCCCACTAAGGACCGTTGGTTTAATGAATGATAGAGGGGAGAAGAGGGAAGACATTTGTTGGGACACAGTTTCATTCCTCAGAGGAGACCTCAAGAACATTAGCCCAACAATGGACTATCCTAACCATGGAGGAGGAACGAAAACATTTCTTTCTATACTTCTCTGTATTTAAAAATAACATTCAATATTCATGGAGTATATAATGAAAACATTAAGAAAAAAGAAATAAAAGAAAATTTTCAAAATCAAACATGAATCAGCAAAACCCAGATTCTGGGAAAATTCCTATAAATACAAAAGTATCTTTACTTGGTAAATTGCAAAGAAGAGAGAAAAAAAAGGAAAGGAGAGAGGTTATAGATTAAAAGAGACTAAAATGACATAGCAAGCAGTTGCAATTGGTGGATCTTATTAAAAATATGAACACTGACTGGATGTTTAATGATTACAGAGTTATTGTTAATTTTTTGGTGTGATTATTTGGAATTGTGGTTATTTATTTTTTCAATGAGCCCATATCTTCTAGAGATACAAACTAAAATATTTATAGATGAAAAAACACATGAGATTTCCTTCAAAATAATATGGGAGTGGGGCAAGGAGGTGGGGACATAGCTCAAGATTAGTCATGATATCCATTCTATTTTAGGAAATCTTTCACACAGTCCATAACTTAAAAATGAAAATTGTAGGGCCAGCCCCAGTGGCCGAGTGGTTAAGTTAGGTGTGCTCTGCTTCAGTGGCCCACACTCAGTTCCCATGCACAGACCTACACTACTGACTGTCAGTGGCCACGCTGTGGCAGCAGCTCATGTACAAAATAGAGGAAGTTTGGCAACAGATGTTAGCTCAAGGTGAATCTTCCTCAGCAAAAAAATTAAAAATAACATAAAATTAAACAAAACTGTAAAGATGTGTTTATAAAGAAAGGAAGAACTAAGAAGGATCACCATCTGGTAACCTTCTAATTCATGACATAATGCAGAAAATAAAACTTTAAAAATACAGAAAGGGAGAAAGAATCACTCAATTCCATCACAGAGTCCATTTTACTGTGATTTGGGATTTAGCAATGATGCTTTTGTTATTTTCATCGACTCTTTTCCACTTTACAAAGCTTTAAAAAAAAATTGTTTTTACAAACCTCAGTAGCATTTCAGGGTCAGGAAAGGAGAGAAATAGGTGTAAAACTGTGTTCTATTCCATGGAAATGATGCCGGCCCTGATCAGTTCTCCTACACTAAAACCACCGTATGTGGGGTTAAAACCACAGCACTCTTTCCCTGCTCACTCCCCAGCCCTGGGGGCTCCAGAATCCACCACCTTGGAGACAACCAGCCAAGTTCATCCACTTGCAAATTCCCTTATCTCCTCCTCCTCCCTGCAAACAGCGTCCCAAGGCCGATGCAGGCCAGTGGGAAAGCTCCTACCAACAAGGCCACTGACTGCCCCATCTACAAGCAGCCGCATTCCTCACAAACCTTTAAAACCCCTGGCCTCCTCTCTTTCGGGGAAACTGGTTGAAAAGAGACAAATTTGACGGCGCACTCTCCTCTCCTGGCTGATCTCTCCAGAAATAAAAACCCTCCTTTCCTTGCCAGAAGGCTGGCGTTCCAGTTTTTCGGCCCCTCTTGTGTGGCGGGTAAGGAACCTATGTTGGGGGCCTAACAGAAAGAGCGCTAGAAAGCAAAGCCCCTATAATGTGAATGTTGGTCCACCTGTTTTGTCCATTGGTTACAGTCCTGTGGGACCCACGAGTGTCAGCCCTACTGGCCAGGCGAGGGAGTCAGGCGAGGGAGAGGCGTCCCCTGGGGGCAACTGCAAAACCTGGGAACCAGATGTCAAACCCGGCCCCACCCAAGGTCGCCCCGCAGCCAGGGGCGCTCAGGAGCCCAGCAGAGGGAGAGAGCAAGAGGGGGCCTGCCGCACGGAAAAAAGCCTGGAGAGAGAAAGGAAAAGGCTAGAATTTAAACAAAAAACAAAAACCAAAAACGGCCCCCAGCCGCTGCAGGAAGGCGTGGGCGAGAGCGCACGGCCCCGGGCCTGCAGCCTCCGCCCGGCTCCCCGGGTGCCCCAGCCGGGCCCCTGACCGGCGTTTCCCGGTTCCTTGCAGGCTGTGGACAGGAGCCCCACTGGTTTTAAAAGCTAGATGTTTGGGGGGTTGTCTCTCAGGTGCAGGTCTTGAAAGTTGGGGCGCCCCATCGAGCGCTGACGTCCGTGCCCTCAGGGAGAAGCTCCGAGTTTGGGGCTTTGCGTTCCCTCCCGGTAGCGCCGGTGGCGCGGGGCGGGGGGAGACAAGATCTCAGCCCAGCCTCCCCTGCCTGCCTTCACGGGGCTATCTTTCCTTCGCCCAGTGTGTAGCAGCTGCTCGACCGGTTTTTAAGTTTTTTCAGAGAAAGTGGTTCCATATGTAGCTGTAGATTCAGTGCGTCCCCGGGAGGAGGTGAGCGCAGGAGCCTCTCACCTCGCCCACTTCAACGAGAACCTCCAGAGCTTGCTACTTACATTCGCCCCTGTCCTCGAAGATCTCACAGCTCCAATTCCTTAAAAACCGCTGTGCTTGCTCCCACCTAATCCTTTCCCTGCCCCTTCCCACCGACGACCGACCCGAGCGTGTGCGGAGAGAGTCCCTCTTCTCAGTTTGCGGTGGAGTCTGGGAAGGGAGGCAGGAATCACTGATTTTGCTGTGGTTATTCTCCCCTAGAAGAATATTACATTGTCTGTAATTTATTTTAAAATATTTGAGCATAGAATCTGTGGTGTGTATGTATGTTAAAAGTTTTAATCTAACTTAGGTTTGATGGTCCTTAATCAGGCTCACTCCGTGGGTGGTTGGTTAGTATTTGAGTGATGCTAATCGGAAACCCATATTCCACAGGCAGTTCTCACAGCATTTTTAACTATTTTAATCTCCTATCGGCACCAAAGAGTTTGTTAATTAGCATAAGAGATATTAGAAATGACTTTTCATTGGTGAAAAGAGAGATATTCAAGACATTTAGATCCACTAAAATTATTGTTCCTCAGCAATTACCTGTGTATAAATGTGGTCACCCCATAGATTATACCCTTAAAGTGACATTCTTGGTCTAGGGTTCTCTTACGTCCTGGGTTTTGTCATTAACAGAGAATTCTGTGACCTGATTCCTGGGTTCTCTGAATCCTGCCTGTAGAACACTCTTTCTCCAGTGTGCATTTCATGCAAGGTACGAGGTGCCTAAGAGTGGGACGCTGAGAATGCAAGGAGAGCTGCATGAGGGCATCCCTGCCGCCTCCTCACTGATGTGTGTGTCTACGCAGAATCTGCCGTTAGACTCGCTTTCCCTGGAACCGACCTCTTGGCTATGGAGGTGCAGTAGGGGGAGACTACAGCACCTACATCAGAACTGTGGCTCTCACATCGACCTGTGAAAAGCTCTCCACCAATTGTGCTCAGCCAACGTAGCCTAGATGATTCTGTAACACATGTGTCCCTGACCTTTCCGATCAGACATAAGATGCTTTTTCCTACAGAAACCTCGTTTCTCAAGGGTTTTAACATACACACAGGCATGTTTCCGAGTGTAAGGACAGCACGCTTCTGTGCATATCAGGGGTCTGCACGCTGCTGCTCAGGAGTTGAACATGGCCTGCGGCCTATTTTGGTATCCCAGTGAGCTAAGAATGACTTTTATGATTTTAAACAGTTGGAAAAATTAAAAGAAGAATGATATTTCAGGATATGTGAAAATTATATGAAATTTCAACTGCAGTATCCCTAAATAAAATTTTATTGGCACACAGTCATGCCCATTTGTTTAGGTGCTGTCTGTGGCTGCTTTCCCACCGCAACATGAGTACTTGCAACAGAGACACTCAACGCTAAATTATTTACTATCTGGCCCTTTACAGAAAAAGTTCCTTGACCCCTGGTGTATATCATAGATGTTTTTAGACTACTATGAGCAAAAAATCACACAATATTATAAAGAACTGATTTCCAAGTTCCAAGTGCTCACTTAAGAATTATTGTGGGAAATACAAGCCATCTGTACGTTGGGAACAGGCTTTAAGCGAGTTTTAGTTCCTCCAACTTTAAAGAAGATAAATCTTCAGTTATCACTCATGCATAAAAGTTAATGCTCACCGCTCCTGGGACTGGCGCCAGGCACAGCACCTGACCAAACATAGAAACTAGTAATCGGAATGCCTGGCTGGTATTCTTTATTTAGGCAAAGGGTGAAAATGCCTTGAATAAACTTGTCACTGCCACACTGCCTCAATCTGAAATCCATTCCTGTCTATTTCTCACTGCTTTGTAATCCTACAGATACATAAAGATGTTTTCATTTGGCGTATGTATATTTTTCATGGTTTTTAATATCTCTACAAAGTCAAATGCATTAACAGGAGAATTATAGCAATGTTGAGCTCACAATGAAAAGTTTTTGATCAAGTTTTGAGGGCAAGAGCATGCTGTCGTCTCCTGTCTAAGTCATTCTGGAGTGATTTGTCAACAAATAGGCCAAGAACTGCCGTGAACAGTTATTTTAAAACAGAAGAGGCAGATACATTTTAATATACTAATCTACAGATTTCTCTAGATGCTGCGTCTCTTCTATTTAACCTCAATTAAGGGTCTCTTCAAGCTAGACACAAACAACCTGTCAAACAGTAGCTGAGAAAGAAAGTTCCAGCTCATCAGAACTGTGCTCATCACCATCTTAAGAAGCTCCTGGAAAAATGGAAAGTTAAGCAGGACAATTGAGACCACCATGAAATAAATCAAGACAGGCAGATTTTTTTTAATCTATTGCTCCTAATCTTCACTGACAAAGGCCATGCTGAGCATTTTTGACCCACTGTAAAAAAAAAAAAGGGTTGTTAAAAGTGTATGTATTCACACTTTTTTAATATTCACAGTATTCAGTAATCAGTCAATTTTAAATCAAAGAGAAATCCACAAAACCAGCCAAGAAGAAATTTAGCACATTGATATTAGAATATGGAAAAAAAAAATCTGTGGATAAACTCAGAAAAAAATCAAGGCTGATCTTGATTACTGGTCTTACTGGTCTGCTTTCTGAAGGCATGCTTAAGAAAGTGTGAAGGAACTTAGTCAAAGTTTTTCTTTAACCTCTCTGGAGTCTAGCAAGGGTCCATGCCACATGCTTAATAAAAGCTGAGTGTTGGATGTACCAGAGAATATTATCATACACTCTGTCAGGCACGTCGCAGGAACACTGCTGTGAGTTCAGAACTATCACTGGGTTACCCATCATTTTTTTGTTGGGGGAATGGGGACGCCATGGAACCTTGGAGGAACTATCCACAGCAGTCCACCCAGCTCTACTCCTACGACTCAGAATGGGTATCAAGAGGCCATCACCTGAAACCCACGGGAGCAGCCAGCAGGTGTCTCAGTCGCCCTCGCCAGGCCTGGTACAAGCCACTCTGCGTGGAGAGTCTGTGCTGGTCTGCAATTTCAGAACCACCTGCTCCCTACCTCTCAAGGCCTATCCAGAATTCCGCCCTCATTTTGCCAGATGTTTCCATTGGCTTCCTGTGAAAGAAGCAGAAAAACAGTGGTTAAGAGTATAGCTCTGGGGGGCCAGCCCGGTGCACAGCACATAAGTCTGCACGTTCCACTTCGGTAGCCCAGGGTTCGCCAGTTCTGATTCCGGGTGCGGACATGGCACCGTTTGGCAAGCCATGCTGTGGTGGGCATCCCACGTATAACGTAGAGGAAGATGGGCATGGATGTTAGCTCAGGGCCAGCCTTCCTCAGCAAAAAGAGGAGGATTGGCAGCAGACGTTAGTTTAGGGCTAGTCTTCCTCAGAACAAAAAACAAAAAAATTTTTAAAAAAAGAGTGTAGCTCTGGGACACAGAATGTTGGGTCCAAACCCTGGCCCCCTGGCTTACCAGCTATGTGGCCTGGGCTACCTATTTAACTAGTCTGTGCCTATTTTGTGATCTGAAAATAGAAAAAACTATTGTCACCTGCATCACTGGGCTATCATGAGGATAAATCAGTAGTTCTCAGACCAACACCCTCTTTCTATTAGAAATATTTAGTAACATCCTCTTAAACATCTTGAAATGGAATTCATGGATAATGTTATCTACCAGGATATTCTTTTAAAAATAGTGTAATGCTTTAACTGTAATATAAAGAAAAATAACTTGTAATATAATACTATGTGTTTCAGTAAGTAAATGCGCAGACATGATTATTCTAGTATAGTGAACTGTCCTATCTTTGCACGTCTATGTGGAATCACCATTAATGCAGCAGATACAACCATCACAAGCCAGGTGCTGCACACAGGGACATAATGTCCAATATAGTGACAAACTCTTGATACGTATGCAAACAAAATGAAGTACCATCTTCTGATCCCTCAGTTTACATGATAGATACACTATTGGAGATGTCCCTATCTTCAAAATTCAAAATTTACTTTCTGTTTATATGTAAAACAAAAGTAGGTTTGAAGCTTGAAAAATTATAAAAACATGAATTTACCCATAGGAATGGTGATAGGACATTAGAGACACTTCTGTGAGAATTGAGTGAAGTCAGTTCTCCACTATGGGAGACAGTACCTTGCCTTGCAGGAAGTCCAGCATCCCTGATCCTGTTACAAACCACTGTGCCACGAAAACCCCTTCCTTAAATTTCTGCAAGGCCCGGGGGAGTGATAGCACCCCCAGTGAGGACCACTGGATTAAATGACACAGGGAGCACATGGAACAGTGTCTGCCACAGGGTTCACGCTCACGTTGTAACTATTTTTGCTAACTCTTTCCACTTCCATGTAGTGTCTCCTACCGCACTCAGAAGATTGCCTCTACAGCAAATTCTCACACCTACTGGCTGCCAGCAAAATAGACACTGTTTTCTGGGGACTGGTGCCTGAGGTTAGAGCAGAACATGAGGATCAATCAACTGCGTGCCTTAAAAAACCAACATTTCTCCCACCATCAATAAATTGGAAACAAATAGCAGGCCCTCTTCCACCTCTCATCAAACAAGAAGTTTGTTTGAAGAGAGGATAAAACAGGTGTAAAACTCAGAATAACCACAGCCCACAAGGACTCCTGATGAGTCTTGTTTCCTGCTCTAAAAGTCCAACAGGGAACTGATCACGGAAAATTGTATTGTTTGAACTCAAGGAGTGCATATATAACATGACTGATTTGAATTGGGGTTTTAAAATCTTTGTGCTACTGTGTGTGTCCTCTGTCTTCTCATGTATTAAGCAAGTGTTAAGTAGAGCAGGTAGATGAATCAACCTAAGATAGACAGCTAGTGTGACTTATTTCTAGGGATTTTGGAAGCCGGTTTTGGTCAGGAAAATGGCTTCTGGGGCAGAGAAGTACTTGACAGTCTGCATGGGTGGAGAGGCAGAAGCCAATCAGGGTCCCACTGCTAAGCGCTCAGCACCCGATGTAGCTCAAAGAAAAATGGGACTTTGGTAATAGCAAAGTCCCCTGTCTACCCACCTATCTGCTCTCACTTCCTGAGTAACCTCATGGCTTTAAACATATTCACCTAAATCTCTGGCCTGATCTGTCCTCAGAACCTCATCCTTGTCTATCCAACAGCCTCTACAACAATACCGCTTGGTTGTCTAATGGGAATCCCGAAATTAACGTATCTACCTTGTTCCTCCAGATGTCATACTCTTAGAAGTATAAGTAAATGTTTCTTGAGTGAATGAAGAAGTCAGTGTTAAACGGTAATAGCTAGAGAAACCAATGTTTATCCCAGATGGTGGTCAAGGATTCTTTGAGGAAAAGAAAGAGAGACTTCTGATCCTGCAAAAACCAGGAGCTGCTGATGTTGCTGAGGAAGTCCTGTCTCCAGGATGGACACCTGGGCGGGGATCCAGGGACTCGTGGGGCTAACTAGAGCTGAGATCTCTGAAACTAGTTAAGTCTGGGTCTGTGAAGAAGCATCTGATCTGTAGCTTAGCTTCAGGCTCCCAGTGAAGAATGCATCCAGGAAATAGGATTCTGAGCATATAGGCATGCCCTGTGGTATCTAACTGTGGCACAGGTTAACCATTCATTCAGAACAGAACCAGGACTGCTTTCCGAGAGGAAACTTGACCTTTCTCTCTCTGGAGACAGCTTTCTGGCCAGTACCTATCATATGATCATTTGTTAAAATGACACTTAAAGAAGGTTGCCTGAACAATTTGCCATCCATCCTTCTTTCTAGACTCTCTGCCAAGCTGGATCCCTAAAGAACCAGGCCATGTGGTTGTTTCATTTCATAACAGTAATCTACTCAACTGCCCTTGGGCATTATGTCTTTAGCACATATTGAAGAAGCTTACAAGGAAGAGCTCCACGGCACACCACATCTTATTAGCTACACAAATATAATTGATGACAACCCATGGGACAAGTCTCTCCAGGCTTAGCTACAAAGATACTCAGGCCTCTCCCGATGTACTGTCCTGTTTTATCTCATGGACAACATGAATCATAGAACTGATCAAAGTTTCCCTTTGGAGTAACTGTTGAAATATTTAGAAATAAATTTTTCAACCATTTTACATGAAATTTGCATACTAACTTTATTGCAGGTTATCTTTTCTTAACTCTAATCTCTTTGCTTATTTTTATAAATAGTAGATATAAAACTTACCTGCGTGTATAGGTGTATGTGTGTGTAAAATATTTTATTTTAAAATTATTTATCTATATATAATGGTTTATATTTAATTCATACAAATATTTGTAAGCAATTGTTAACTTATCAAGGCCATATGTGAACTCTAATAATTTATTTTGTCAGGCCTGAGATCTACATCCTTTCTTTATGTCAATTCACAGGTAATGCTGTTTTAATTTCATAAACAATTGTGAATTTTATAAGTCTTAGGCTATAGGGTGGCTAATTTTATTCAGCAAATGTTTATCGAACACCAACTCTGTGCCAGGTAGTGTTCTGGTATTAAGCAAGACAAAAGAAACACAGTTCCTGCTCTCGTATAGCATACAGTCTAGGGAACGGGTGGCAAGGGGGGAGAGCAACTAAAAATAAGCAAACACGTAAATAAATAGGATAATTTGCAATCAAAAGTCAAACTTTTAAGACAATATAAGGGGTTGGTGTGATGATGTTGAGGAGTAACTTCCGATTGCGTTGTCAGAGAAGTCCTTTTTGGAGGTGACAGTTGAGTGGAAACTTCAGTGATGAGAAGAAGAAAGTAATGCAAATATCCTTAAGAGGAGAGAGCTCTAGATGGAGAGGAAAAGAAGAACGAAGTCCCTAATGTAAGAAATAGCTTGATGTATTCAAGGAATCAGAGAAAGCATAATTAGCAAGGAGGAAAGTGGTATAAGTCCAGAGGTTGGCAGAGGCCATATTAGAGATAAGGGCAATGTAGAGAATTAAAATAAAGTCAGGTGAAAGAGGTTTCTGTATGAATCTTTAAATTGGATAATGAGGAAAGAACTTTCTGAGAAGCTGACATCTAAGCTGAGACTATATGAAGGCTGAGCTGGTGCAACGGCCTTCTCTGAAGAGTCAAGCAAGAAAGGACAGAGAAGGGGCCATTGGATTTGGCAAGTGGGAAGTTGTTCATGATCTTGACAACCAAACCAGAGCCAGTGGAGTGTTGGAGAAAGAAGATTAATTAGAGTGCATTCAAGAGAAATGAGATATATGCCATGTTTAGGGATAAGAAGACTCAAGATAAAAAATATTTCAATTTGGTCCATAAATTCAAACAAATTCCAATGAAAATCGCCCCAGGATTTCATGAACTTGACATAAAGTTCCTAAAATCCATATGAAAGTACGAAGAGATAAAAACATCTACGAACACTTTGAAGGACATACTGGGGGATTTGCTGTACCAGACAGCAAGATTTATTATAAAGCCACAGTAAATTAGATCATGCATTCTTGATGCAGAATTATGCAAATACACCATTGAATCAATGAACCAATGTAGAGATCCTGGAAATAGTATCAGATAAGAGGTGGCATTACAAAGAAGTGGAGAAATGATAGGCTATCATTCAGGATGATAAGACAAATGTGCAAAAGGTCTGAATGGGCAATTCAAAAAAAGAAACACCAATGGCCAATAAACATATGAAAAGATGCTCTATTTTACTAGATGTCAGGGAAACACAAATTAAAGTCACAGTGAGATATCAGTTCAAACTCATCAGTTTGGCAAAATTTAAAAGTCTGACAATTCAAGTGCTGGCATGAATATAAAGAAATGGAAACCTCTCATTTAATATTGGCGAGGATGGAAACTGGTGTAACATCCATCAGCAGAGAACAAAGTTTACGGTAGTTATCCAGTGGAATACTGTACAGAATTAAAATGAATAGATTAATATATTAGTATGAATAAATCTCAAGAACATGATGTTAACCAAAGGAGTAAGTTGTAAAATGATATGTATAATATATTATTTAGATAACATTTGAAAACTTGTAATAACAAATACTATATATCAGTTGTGGAGATATACTTGTGAAGTAATATATAAAAACATGTATAGGCATGATGAATACCAAATTCAGATCAATGGCTACCTTTGGGGATGAGAGAGAATGCGTTTGAGAAGGGTTTCAACTGTATCTGTAACATTTCTCTTAAAGAGTTAAATATAGAAAAACATCAAGACTTTGTAAAGCTGGACAGCGACTATGCATGTTCCTAAGTGTGTATAATATTATTCCCTACCTGTTCTCTGTGTTTGAATTATTACGTAATTTAAAATGAGAGAATGAAAGGTGAGGAAGTGAAAACAATCTATATAGACAACTCAAGTAGTTTTACTGTGAAGGGACAGAGAAATGTAGTGGTTAAGTGTTTTTATCTAAGATAGAAGATGCTAGAGCATTTTGTATGCTGATGTGATAATTGATTCAAAAGAGAGTAGGTAAACCACAGGAATGACATCCTTAAGCAGCAACCAAGAGTGGAAATCTCACCTTTCACAGGCGAAGCCACACTCTCTCCCTTGTCGTAATAAGAAAGAAAAGGCAAGGGCAGACACAGGCAGGCTGGAGGATTAGATGATGGAAGATGAGAGGAGCTGAAGGGCAGCCATCTGACTGGTTTCTCAGTAAAACTGGAGAGTGGACAGGTGGAGGCTGGGGAGGAGGTCATCAGGGTGAAAATACTAAGAAGTTGAGGAATAGGTTATCTTAGAGTGGGAAAGGGAATTTAAAGAGGAACCTCACAAAAATAACTGTCTAACTGACCTAAGCCAATTTGGTTAAACACAAATAGGTTAATTTTTGTACAGAATAGTGGGCACCAGTGGTTGAAAGTGGGTGAGAATTTGCTCCCCCCCACAACCTTCTTACCAGGTTTTAGTAAAACAAAGAATCAGACAAAAATCCTCCACACATATAGGCCATTGCTAAATTAACATTTATTAGTAAGCAGGCCCCAAATAGGCCATATAGCCTGTTCTGTAAGCTGAATGATATCCCTTTCTGGTGCTCCAACCTTGCATGAAAGATTCCTTTGGGACAGATGTGAGAACATTCTAGAGTCAGACTTCAGTTAGCCTTATGGTCATCATCAGTCAACCAGAATCCTCCAGAGAGATGGCTGGGCCCAGGACTCCTGGGGCTCAGGCTTCTAACTTTGTTCTAACAGCGAAGAGTGGCTTACTAGACTCGTAGTGAGGCAGGGAGTGTTTCTAGAATATTTTAGTCAATTCACAAATTTTAACTATCACTACTGTCACTAATGAATGCCTGTTTCTAACATCCATTATCTAATTTGACAAGCCACTAATTTTACCAATGAATACTCATCTCTATCCTTCATTATACTAATATTTTAAAATCTGGTGTTAATTGAAATTAAAGATCATTGAAGATTGTACCAGCTACCCCTGGAGTGTGGCCTTTTTTATTAAATGTTGGCCATTCTTTCCATCCTCCTAGAATATGTACTGCAACCAGGCAATGGGCCATACCTAGAGTGTGGCTCAAACTCACACATGCAAACAAGTGTGCACATATGTGCACCCATGCCAAAATATTTTAAAGTGAGATCCAGACTACGTCTTACATAAAGCAAGATACAGTCATTGCTGAAATTCTCATTTGAGATTTGAGGTCACAAGCTTCACTCAATATTTCTAAGATTGAGAATTCAGGCCAGGTCTTAGCTTTCCCCGGGCACCTCCTAGGCCTATCCAAACCAGGCTGGCCACAGTGGTCTCCGGGTCTCTGCCTGACCTGTGGGGACAGGGGAGCAGGCTCAGCCAGCCACAGTGCCCTCCCTGCCCTACACCCAGTGAGCCTCTCTCTGCTTGACCCTGTCATCGTTGCCACCAGGACAATGCCCAACCACCTCTCTCTCAGGGCTAAGTACAATGCTCTCTAGGTCCCTACACCTGTCCCTACCCTAGATGGACTGTGGGCCTTTTTACTCACCTTTTCTACCGTTTTTAGACAATATATAGGTTTGATTACTTCCTGATTGAAATAAAAGCTGCACAGACTATGGAAAAAATGCAATGGATGCAGATTGACACCTTTAAGATTAAAATAAATGTTACCTGCTTTTCTAGTGTTTAGCTTATAATTATTTTTCCCAAGGAGGGACTAGTTCAGTTTATTCTGCATTACTGTATTTATTACCAAGGACTTGGGGAGGGGCAAGGAGGATAGAGAAGAGCTTTGTGCTAAGAACCCTGGGAGAAAGGCTGACCTGCTTTGTCTCCACAAGAGCTTGGGGTCATTCAAGTCTTCCCACACCAGGATTCATCAGAAAGGCCTCGAGGGAAAAAAAAGATGGTGGACGAAGACGTGGGGCCTCCGTCCCGAGGTTGCTACCGTTCCTATCCTCATTAAACCGTCATCCGGCAGCCCTGCAGTTCTTCCCTCCATTCCTGCCCTTACACAGTCGGCTTTTGTCAGATTCCGTCTGCTCCTCCCCTCACTGGGCCTGGGGCAGCCCTTTTTGTTTAATCCTGTAGTCTTCAGCTAACTGCCAAAATGAGGTGATCCAGAGGGTAAATGCGGAAGATGGGAGCCCACCTTAGGTGACATTCCAATCCATGTTAGCCTTGTGTTTCTCTCTATACATTACATCTCTCCTTCCTAAATAATAATGCAGGGAAACTCTCTGAACTACACAGGATGAATCTTGTACCAACAAGAAAGGCACTTATTCAAGACACCCAGAAGTCCCAACAAGGACACTGGGTTCTTATTAGAGGTAATAGAACCTATTCTCCCCAGATCAAGGATTTGATACTCATGGCACTGCCTGCCTGCCCTCCCAGGACTGGTTCCTTCTAGGAGCGTTCAGCCACTCCTGGTTAGTCCCTCATTTTTATGGTGATCCAAATTCCTCAAGAATCCCCCTTGCCTGGGTGAATTGCAGAGACAAACCAATTGTGTTAGCAAAAGGAAACCTAAAACACTAGGCGGACACTAGTCCATCTACCAAAGACAAGAGTACATGATTCCCAAAATGAGGACCGCAATTCCCGTGCAGCCACCTCCCCCACAGTGTCCACCGACGCAGTAGACGCAGTGTGAAGGAAAAGACCAGTGCAGACAGCGAACCTGGGACGTGACCCTGCATTTTCACTGGCTCCTCTTTTCATTCAATGTTGTTGTTGGGGCTCAAGGCAGCCCCCCACCAAAAAAATATTCCACAACGACATACTGATTATTTTGAATTGAAGCTACGTGAAGAAAAAGGGCATTCTGACCTTCTGTCTTGGTTCTCCTGAAAGCAGGAAATAAATCTCCCCTGTGAAAAGTGCCCTCCCAGCATCCTTATCACCAGAGCGAGGGACTCTGGGCTGAGAAGCTGCATAGACAAACGCTGCTAATTGACTCCCTCAAACCTAAACACTGGTTAAATTCCTCACTAATTATGTACCCCAAACCTAAGTTTCTTTGTCTTGTCATTCCTCACAAATTTATTGTTTCTTTGTGTAAAAGATACACATACTGCCTGCTTTTGTTCACTCTCTAGGCATCATTTTCATTATTCTCCCATGTACACATAATTAAATTGGGTTTTTCTCCTGTTAATTTGATCTTATGTCAATTTTATTATTAGTCCAGACATAAGAACACAAGAAGGGTAAAAAGGGGATTTTCTCTCTCCCTGACATTGTTGTGATATAGTGATTTATAATAAGAAATATCTCTTTGGTCTTTATCCCGTTTCTAGCACAGCTCCTAAAACCCTTGGAATTTCCTAAGCAGGAGAGCAGAAAAGCGTCTTTTGTCATGTTAATCAGATGACTTAGGGCCCCAACTAAGGATGGGGCTGGTTTCCAGGGGAGCCAACCCTGTGATTAGAGGGTTGGAACTTTCAGTCCCACCCCCTTGACCTTGGGGAAGGGAGAGGGGCTGGAGATTGAGTTCAGTCACCAAAGACCAATGATTTAATCAATCATCCCCATGTAATGAAGCCTCCATTTGGTTGTCCAAACCAAAAGGACAAGGTTCAGAGAGCATCTGAGTTGGTGAACACACGCAGGTTTGGGGAGACTGGCACACTCTGGGAGGGCAGGGAGGCTCCGTGTCCTTTCCCCACACCTTGCTCTATGTGTGTCTTCCATCTGGCGGTTCCTGAGTTCCATGCTTTTATAATAAGCCAGTAATGTAGTGAGGAAAATTGATACTGAACCTCTTACTCTCAAATTCGTGTGCCCAATGCAATTCACTGAGACATCAAGGTGCTTGGAAATAGAGAAAGGTTTATTCAAATTGGCCAAAATGAGAAGGCAACACAGGATCTCTCAAGTCTGCTTTCACAAAAGAAGAAAGCAGGGGGTCTTTATAGAGCTAAGGGGTTTGGCAGGAGGAGTTTCACAGAAACAAAGGTGAAATCTGTGTTTCTTTCACTCTAGGTGAGCCCTTGAGCAATCTGACTTCATGGCATCAAGACAGCTGGGGACTGGTTATCTGGTGATTGTAACTGCCCTGAAGGCATTCTTTTTCTTCTGCAAAATAAGCTCATAAATCCTTGTGACCCTTGAGTCACTCCTCAGGTTAAAAAGAAAATAGCAAATTAAGAAGATTAACTTCTTTTCATCTGTGTCTGTTTTGGGAACAAGGTTAAAGGGCAATCATGTTCTTATTGAATATTTACAGTAACCCTCAAGGTACCTGGCTTCAAAATGTTCCTATGAATTCTGTGAGCCACTCTAGAAAATTAATGAAACCCAAGATGGGGGTTGTTGGAACCTCCAATCTATAACCAGTTGGTCAAAAGCCTAAGTGACAACCTGGACTAGGGATTGACATCTGAAGCAGCAGGGCAGTCTTGTAGAACTGAGCCCTTAACCTATGGGATCTGATGCTATCCCCAGGTAAATAGTGTCAGAATCGAGTTGAATTGTAGTACAGCCAACTGGTATCTGAGAATTGGTTGTTAGTGTGGGGGAAACACATACACTGGAATTGGTGACCAGAACCCATTAGTTGTTAGTTTGTCTGATGAACACAGTTACTTTCTTAGCATCTGTTTTCCCTATAGAGGGAACACAGTGAGGAGCAATAAAGACCACATAGGCTTTGGAATTAGAGAGATCTAGGTTGAAAACCCTGCTTCACCTTTACTAGTTGCATAGTTGGGAAATATACTTACCATCTCTGAGCCTCAGTTTCCTCATCTGTATGGCAGAAATAAACTAGTACTTACTTATAGGGGTGCTAGGAAGATGTCGTCTATGCATATAAAGCAACTAATTGAGAGTTTGGCATTTACTAGGAACTCAAAAAAATTGTATCTCTTTTGATTAACAAATGAAGTAGTTTCTTTATGACATTAACTGATGCATTTTGCCAGCCATTTCTCATTTCTCCTTATTTCAGATGAAGGAATACGTCTGCAAAGATATACTGCCCTTTCCACCCTACCTTGTACACTTTAAATGCACCCCTGAAATTCTGCCAGAAAATAAAGGGGAATGCTTACCTCTGTAATAATATATAATTATTGTTGACAGTCCACTAGCTTGAAGAAGCACTTCTGGATTAATTAACAGTGACCCATAATTAAACACACAGTACTTAGAGAAAGACTCGATGGTCCCAGAGAGCATTGTTTCAGGACTACAGTAATGCGTGGCTTAATGACGGGGATACATTCTGAGAAATGCATCCTTAGGTGATTTTGTTATTGTGCGAACATCGTAGAGTATATTTATAGAAACCTAGATGGTATAACCTACTAGATGCCTAGGGTATATGGTACTAATCTTATGGGACCACATTGTACATGCTGTCCGTCAGGGACTGAAACGTCGTTATGTGGCACATGCCTGTAATGAATGTTTATAATTCTTGTTTGCCTCCTAAATGGTAGTTATCAACATTAGTTACCCAGAGTTTTAAATAAAAATGGGAAAAATTGGGCTGGCCCGTTGGCGCAGTGGTTAAGTGCGCACATTCTGCTTCAGCGGCCTGGGGTTTGCCGGTTCAGATCCTGGTGCGGACATGGCACTGCTTGGCACGCCATGCTGTGGTAGGCGTCCCACATATAAAGTAGAGGAAGATGGGCATGGATGTTAGCTCAGAGCCAGTCTTCCTCAGCAAAAATAGGAGGACTGGCAGTAGTTAGCTCAGGACTAATCTTCCTCAAAAAAAAAAAGGGGGGGAAAAATTAATAAAGTACTGCTGTCAAGAGAAACTTCTAAATATTTGTCATTTTAATACAAATTCAATACCTTGGTAATAATATATATGATATAGGATATTTTTAAGAACAGAAAGTAGGCTATACCATCTTCTCCATTAAGCAACATTTTTTCTTGAGGAGGCTATTAAGCGGAAATTTTTTTCATAACTTGAAATTGTTGCTTTCTCTCCTAGAGAGAGAACACTGATGTTCTGCAGCAGAGTTAAAAACATAAGCATAACACGGGGGATACAGCAAACAGAGAATTTTGTTAGCCCTAACCAGCTTTCCAGGCATATGAATGTATGTTACAAATATTTACATATGATTTATATATAAGTAGATATCTGTTCTAAGTCCTCATACGATTTTTCCTAGATATAGTTATTTTAAAGTAAATTCACCCTTCATCTAGTTCATTTCTCATTTTCAGATACAGTGTTCTAAGTAAGATTCTACCCAGTTTGATGATTCTAATTTTCTTTAGATATCACCAAAATAATCTGTAGTTAAAATGAGAGCTGAAAGCCCCTCCCCCTGCTGCCTCTGGACACCCCAAAAAAATCATATTAAAGCAATTTTTTTTAACTCTGAAGCCAAACAATAAATAGAATGGGAAAAGAGTAATAAAGTCTTAGAATTTCTGCTGCAGATAAAGCAACTAGGTCATTTTGACCAATCCTTCTGCCAAGGAAATGTAGAAAAGACAGCTGAAATATAAAATCATCTGACTGAAGGAAACGGAGAGCTAACAGAATAGTGAAGCATTACTAAAATGGAGATTTACAAGAGCTCAGAAGCAAGACAAATGAGTCCAGCTTTGGGGGCCACATTTGCCCCAGAGCGTTTACTTATCTGAAAGAGGGGCAGAGGCTGAACAGTGCTTTTGAAAATCTCTTTGTAGGAAGGAGACAGAAGTTGGAGTCCAGGCCACTGCAAAGCCCTGGTAAACTGCAAAGGGCTGTACGCTAGGAACACAGGTGAACTCAGAGTGAACCACGCCCCCACCCAGTGCAACCCAGCTCTGAATGGTCTGTGTTGTCCAGAAAATCCCTGCCTCAGAAGTGGTATTCAGCTGATCTTGGATGCTAGTAATCCCCAGTGCTTGGAAGAAGCAAAGGAAAATCCTTTCTGGAAGGAGACACCCTAGACTCCAAATTCTTCCTATGAATATATTTTTTATATTTTTAATAAACGTTTTATTTTAGAATAGATTTAGACTTACAGAAGAATTGTAAACATGGCAGAGGGCTCCCACATACCCTCCCCACAGTTTCCCCTAGTAATAACATCTTCCATTATTATGGTACGTTTGTTACATTTAATGAACCAATATTGATACATTATCATTAACTGAAGCCCATACATTATTCAGATTTTCTTAGTTTTTTTTTTTAATCTAATGTCTCTTTTCTGTTCCAGGATCCCATCCAGGACACCACATTACGTTTAGTCTCCATGCATCTTTAAGCAAATCTTGGCTGTGACAGTTTCTAAGATTTCCCTTGTTTTTGATGGCCCTGACAGTTTTGAGGAGTACCAGTCAGGTATTTTATAGAATGTCCCTCAATTAGGATTTGACTGATGTTTTTCTCATGGTTAGAATGGGGGTTATGGGTTTTCTGGAGGAAGACCACAGAGGTAAAGTGCCATTCTCATCACACTAGATGAAGCGAGCATACGAGTCATCAACATGAGTTCACTGTTGATGTTGACCTTGATCAAGGTTATATTTGTCAGGATTCTCCACTGTGAAGTTACTGTTTTCTTCCCCCTTTCTGTATTGTCCATTTTAGAAGGAAGTCATTGTAAGCAGGTCACACTTAAGGAATGGGAGTTAAGCTCTACCTCCTGAGAGTGGAGTTTCTACATAAATTATTTGGAATTGTTCTGCATACAATATTTGTCTATTCTCCCCCATTTATTTATTTATTCAATAATTTATCTGTATCGGTATGGACATGTGGATATTTATTTTACACTTTTTGTTATGACCCAATACTACTTTGTTTTATTCCTCAAATTGCTTCAATTTGGGCCATTGGGAGCCGTTTCAGTTGGCTCCACTGTACCTTTGACAGACCCCCATCATTGTGGAGTTTTTTGTGTTCTGTCTGGTTTGGTTTGAGTTCTTCTTAACTTTCAGGCACTATAAGACACTCCAGGTTCATCTTGTGTAAGTTCTGCCGCAGTTTTAGAATCAGCCATTTCTCCGAGGAGTCCTGGTTTATTCTATGGAAGAATGGTAAGAACCAAGATCTGGGTGCTAAGTGTGCTCCTTGCCACTGGGGTATCATTGCTTCTAGGCTCTCTCAGCTGATGGAGAAAGGAAATATGTGTATACTGACCAGTAGATATACACATATCCATATATGTATAACATATATATGATTAATTTATATATCCATCTCTATCTGTGGTAAACTAAACATGAGTGTATACCGATGTCTCAACTCTACTCCATTACCATATGTATTATTTTTGCCTATTCCCCTTGCTTGTCTGTAACCTCCCGCTTCAATAGTGACAAGCCTAGCTCCCACCATCCGCTATCCATTTACTTAACTGTTCGTTTCCAGTATGCACGTTATAGTTGTTTCACAAATAACTCATATCCCGATGAGTAACAATTTTTTTCAACTAGAGTACACTGCGAATGTATAGTTGCTTTTGTCTTTAGTCTCACAGACTCCATTCATTTCCAAAGTTATTTAGGTCAGCTTTTCCCCCACCTTCTTCAGTGAGATTGTTTCATACAATTATAATACAGTTAGATTCTTTTGTCTCAGCCTGCACTGTCACAACTAGCATAGTTAAGTGCTACCTAAAGGATTTTTTTTTAATTTACATGCCTTAAGATTCACTCCTCTGCTGTAAAGCTCTATGGGTTTTGAAAAATGCATAAAGTCATGGATTACAGTATTGTACAAAATAGTTTCACTGCCCTAATTCCCTATGCTTCACCTATTCAAAGCGCACAACCCCAAAACTCCCACGTCTATTAATCTGTTTTACCTTTTTGCCTTTTCCCGAATGTCATGTAAATGGAGTGATATGGTGTGTAGCCTTTTCAGACTGGCTTCTTTATTCCAGCAATGGGCACTTCAGATGCATCCATGTCTTTCATGGCATGGATAGAAGGTAGTTCATACCTTCTTAGTGCTCATAGTATTGCCCTGTATGGATAGACATGATTTGTTTTTAATACACCTACTGAAGAACATCTTGGTTGTTCTGGGGTTTGGCAATTATGAACAAAGATACTATGAACATTCAAGTGCGGGTTTTTGTGGGGAACATTCATTTTCAAATCAGTTGAGTAAACACCCAGGAGTGTGATTGCTGGATTGTATGGTAAGACTATGTTTAGCTTTGTAAAAAACTGTCAAACTGCCTTCTAAGGTGCCTATACAGTTTGCATTCCCACCAGAATGAGACAAGAGTTCCTGTTTCTTTGCATCTTTGCCAGAAATTGGTAGTGTCAATTTTTTTTTTATTTTAGTCATTCTAATAGGTATGTAGTGTTATCTCATTGATATTTCAACTTACATTTCCTAATGACAAATGATGTTGAGTGTCTTTTCATATGCTTATTTGCCACATGTATATTTTCTTTGGTGAGGAGTCTTATTCAGATATTTGGTTCATTTTTAATTGAATTGTTAGGTTTTCTTATCGTTGAGTTTTAAGTATTCTTTGTATATTTTGGATACAAGCCGTTTATCAGAATTGCAAATATTTTTTCTCAGTTTATGGTTTATCTTTTAATCTTGTTTACAGTCTCAGTAGAACAGAAGCTTTTCATTTTAATAAAAGCCAACTTATTTTTTTCTTTCGCGAGTCATGCTCTTGTGTTGTATGTAAAATCTTATCACCAATCCTAAGGTCACATAGACTTGCTTCTATATTTTCTTCTAAAATTTTTATATGCATTTTACATTTATGTGTATGATCCATTTTTAATTCATTTCTGTGTAAGGCGTAATGTCTGTGTCTAGGCCTATTTTTCGTTTGTTTGTTTGTGGTGGGTTGAGTTTGTTGTTGTTGTCCTTTTTATTTATTTATTTATTTTTGGCATATGGTATCATGTGTTGAAAAGACAGTCCTTTCTCCATTGAATTGTTTTTCCACCTTTGTCAAAATCAATCAACTGTAGGGGCTGGTCGGGTGGCATAGCGGTTAAGCTTGCACGTTCTGCTTCAGCAGCCCGGGGTTCACCGGTTTGGATCCTAGGTGTGGACCTGTGCACCGCTCACCGAGCCATGCAGGTGTCCCACATATAAAGTAGAGGAAGATGGGCATGGATGTTAGCTCAGGGCCAGTCTTCCTCAGCAAAAAGGGGAGGATTGATGGCAGACATTAGCTCAGGGTTAATCTTCCTCAAAAAAAAAAAAATCAATTGACTATATTTGTGTGAGCCTACTTCTGGGTTTTTTATTCTGTCCCAATGATCTTTGTGTATATTCTTTCACCAATACCATACTGTCTTGCTTACTGTAGTACAACTCTTAAAATATAATGTCTGACATACAATAAGAAAAATCCCAGAATCGAAAGATACAATACCTAAAATTAAGAACAATAAATTATATCCAGGTGAACAGAAAATAAAAAATGAGTCAATATAATGAAATAGGATTGAAGAAAAGTGTTGAAAAAACATGAGTATATGAGTTATACAGATTTTATGACAAAGGTGAAACTTCAAAACAGTAGGGAGAATGATCTTTTCAATAAATAGTGGTGGGACAGGCAAAAGTAAACAACAGTGGTTACAGATGTGTAGGTAAGTAGTAAAAGAATTAAGGAAAGCAAATAAGTGATTAACATAGAAATCAGAACACTGATTATATTGAATGGAGAAGAAAGGTTTGTGTTTTTGGGTGGGACCATGGATCCTTCTGGGGTGCTATTAATATACTCTGTTTTTATCTGTATGTAACCAGAGTGTTCACTTCATAGTAATTTTATTAAGCTGAACATATAGGTTTAAGCAAAGTTTTAAAACATGGATGAATGGTAGCAGACCTAGAAAGATAAATCATAAACTGGCAGTACAGAAAGCTCAGAAATTTTACATATATATATTAAAAAATTTTACATATATATAAACAAGACATACCAAGTGCTTCTGGGAAATAAGGGTAAGTTAATGGAGGGATTGAGTTAAAAACAGAAGGATAAATTGAAATATCTAATAGAGTTCCAAATCCCTTCCCCATTCCATTCATTTGTGTAACTGCCTCTTGGCCACCCAATAGAAGGCTGAAGGTTTATTTTCTGGACAGAGTAAAACAGCCTCTGGACTAATAAATATTTGGCTGATTTGAGAATGAGGGTGCTACTCTAACAACAGAAAGATTAAATTAGGAATATACATAAGAATATTAAGACCCAGGCCCCAAACCTCTTTCTCAAGTCGTGCACTAATACATTGGGAATCAGTCTGTGACAACAAACCTCTTAATCTCAAGTTTGTTCACCTGATGTTCAATAAGCCGATCACTGAGACACCTGTGCTTAGAGACAGAGAAAGGTTTATTCAGATTGGCCACAATGAGAATGCAGGAGGAGAAGTTCTCCCAAATCAGCCTTAACAAAAGAAAGCAGGGGGTTGTATAGAGCTAAACGGTGTAGCAGGAGGAATTTTGGAGAAACAAGGGGGTAATCTGTGTTTTATTCACTCAGATAAGCCCCTGGGCAGTCTGACTTCTGGGCATCAAGGGCAGCAGGGAGCTGGTTATCTGGTGGTCCTTGAAACCATCCTCTTTCTTCTGTAAAACAAGCTCATAAATCCTTGAGTTACCCCTCAGGTTAAACAAGAAAGCAGCAAGTTCACAAGATTAGCTCCTTTTTATCACAAGGTCAAAAGGTAATCTTATTGAATGTTTACAGTAGCGCTTGGGTACAGGGCTTCATCTGTATCCTAAAATCAAGAGTTTAGTAGTCTTTTCTGGAAGATTTGACCACCTGAAGAGGAAATATTTAAAGATACTGACTTCAGGTGTTCTGGAAAGTGGGTTACCAGATGGAGCAAATAAAAATATAGGACACCCAGTTAAATTTGAATCTTAAATAATTTTCTAGTACAAGTATGTCACATGCAATATTTGTGACATATTTATACTAAAAAACTATTTGTTGTCCATCTTAAGTTTCTTTTTTTTTATTTTTTTTAAAGATTGGCACCTGGCCTAACAACTTGTTGCCAATCTTCCTTTTTTTTTTTTTAAAGATTGGCACCTGGGCTAACAACTGTTGCCAATGTTTTTTTTTTCTGCCTTATTTCCCCAAACCCCCCCGTACACAGTTGTATATCTTAGTTGCAGTCCTTCTAGTTGTGGGAAATGGGATGCAGCCTCAACGTGGCCTGATGAGCAGTGCCATGTCCGTGCCCAGGACCCGAACCCTGGGCCGCCGCAGCGGAGCGCACGAACTTAACCACTCGGCCACGGAGCCAGCCCCTATCTTAAGTTTCAGTCTAACCTGGCATCCTATATTCTATCTGGCAACCCTAAGAAGGAAGTTTCCCAGCCAGACCAACATACAATGAAGACAACAGCTGACAAACTCCACCTCATCACAGAGCTTTCAGTCGACTATTAGCAGACAAACATAAGTGGGCCATCAGCCAAGGGCTACCAGATTTAGGAAAGCTACTAATATGAAAGATAGAAAACACAAAAGAAAGGAGAAATGCAGCTTGGATGAAACAGAGGCTACATAAGAAGAAAATTTTTTAAAACTGTCATTAATATCCTTAAAGAGATAAGAGAAATTGTATGCCTGAAATCCTGACACAGAATCTTATTAAAATAAGAAAAAGCAAAAAAAATTCCAAGACCAAAACCAACAAAAATGATTCCTCAGAAATTGTAAATAACAGCAGAAATTTTAAAACCCAAGAAGGCTTAAAAGTTGAGGAAATTTTCTAGAAATCAGAGTATAAAGAGTAAGAGCGGGGCCGGCCAGTGGCGCAGCAGTTAGGTTCGCATGCTCCACTTCAGCAGCCAGGGTTCAACCAGTTTGGATCCCGGGCACAGACCTACACATCACTTATCAAGCCATGCTGTGGCAGGCATCTCACATATAAAATAGAGGAGGATGGACACAGATGTTACCTCAGGGACAATCTGCCTCATCAGAAAGAGCAGGATTGGTGGCAGATGTTAGCTCAGGGCTAATCTTCCTCAAAAAGAAAAAAAAAGAGTCAGAGTATAAAGAGTAATAGGAAAATAGAAGAAAAAATAGATTTTAAAAGTAAAAGAACCAGTTCAAGAATGCCACCATCCTAATGATATGGATTCCATAAATAGAGAACACAGAAAATGAAAGATGGAAATCAAATATCTAAAAGAGATTTTCAAACACTGAAGAACATGAACACCCAGATTGAAGGTCCTCAAAGTACCCTACACACTGGATTAAAACAGACCCACAGCCAGACAAATCATCATGTAGTATCAGAACATTGGAGACAAAAAAAAGATTCTAGAAGCTTCTAGAGGAGAAAAGATTCTATACAAAGAATCAAGAACAAAAAGGACTTCAGATTTTAGTAGCAGGAGGCTATAACACAATGGATTAATATCTTAAATATTATAAGTGAACGCTGTTCCCAAACTAGAATTCTGTATCCAGTTGTCTTCATCCATTCGGGCTGCTATAAAAGAATAGCATAGACTGAGTGGCTTATAAGCAACAGAAGTTTATTTTTTTAGAGTGCTGGAATCTGGGAAGTCCAAAGTGGAGGTGCAAACACGTTCAGTGACTGATGAGAGCTTGCTTCCTGGTGTGGTTTTCCTTTTCATTCTTTTTTTTCTTTTTTTTTAATTGCTGTAACATTGGATTATAACATTATATAACTTTCAGGTATACATCATAATATATTTCAAATTCTGTGTAGATTACATCATGTTCACCACCCAAAGACTAATTATAGTCCATCCCAACACAGAAGTGCCTAATAACCCATTTCACCTTCCTCCCTCTCCCCTTCCGCTCTGATAACCACCAATCCAATCTCTTTTGCTCTGTGTTTGTTTGTTCTTGTTTCTATCTTCTACTTATGAGTGAGATCATACAGTATTTGACTTTCTCCCTCTGACTTATTTCACTTAGCATAATACCCTTAAGGTCCATCCATGTTGTCACAAACAGCCGATTTCCTCATTTCTTATGGCTGAATAGTATCCCATTGTGTATATATACCACATCTTCTTTATCCATTCATCCCTTGATGGGCACCTAGGTTGCTTCCAAGTCTTGGCTACTGTGAATAATGCTGCAATGAACATAGGGGTGCATGTATCTTTATGCATTTGTGTTTTCAAGTTCTTTGGATAAATACCCAGCAGTGGAATAGCTGGATGATATGGTAGATCTATTCTTAATTTTCTGAGGATACTCAATACTGCTTTCCATAGTGGCTGCACCAGTTTGCACTCCCACCAGTAGTGTATGAGGGTTCCCTTCTCTCCACATCCTCTCCAATGCTTACTCTTTCCTGTCTTATTAATTATGGCCATTCTAACAAGAGTGAGGTGATATCTCATTGTAGTTTTGATTTGCATTTCCCTAAGAGTTAATGATGTTGAATATATTTTCATGTGCCTGTTCACCATCTGTATATTCTCTTTGGAGAAATCTCATTTCAGATATTTGCCCATTTTTTAATTGGGTTCTATTTTTTGTTGTTGAGATGTATGAGTTCTTTGCATATTTTGGATATTAACCCCTTATCTGATATAGGGTTGGCAAATATCTTCTCCCAATTGTTAGGTTGTCTTTTCATTTTGTTCATGGTTTCCTTTGCTGTACAGAAGCTTTTTAGTTTGATGTAGTCCCATTTGTTTATTTTTTCTATTGTTTCCCTTGCCAAGTCAGACATAGTACTTAAAAACATGCTGAAAAACTGATGTCAAAGAGCATACTGCCTAAGTTTTCTTCTAGAAGTTTCATGGTTTCAGGTCTTACATTCAAGTCTTTAATACATTTTGAGTTGATTTTTGTGTATGGTGTAAGATAATGATCTACTTTCATTCTTTTGCATATGGCTGTCCAGTTTTCCCAACACCGTTTATTGGCAAGACTCTCCTTTCTCCATTGTGTGTTCTTGGCTCCCTTGTCAAAAATTAGCTGTCCATAGATGTGTGAGTTTCTTGCTGGGCTCTCGAATCTATTCCATTGATCTGTGTGTCTGTTTTTGTGCCAGTACCATGCTGTTTTGGTTACTATAGCTTGCAGTATATTGTGAAATCAGGGAGTGTGATACCTCCAGCTTTGTTCTTTTTCCTCAGGATTCCTTTGGCTAATCAGGGTCTTTTGTTGTTCCACATAAATTTTAGGATTCTTTGTTATATTTCTGTGAAAAATGTTGTTGGAACTTTGATAGGGTTTACATTGAATCTATAGATTACTTTAGGAAGTATGGACATTTTAACTATGTTAATTCTTCCAGTCCAAGAGCACAGAATACCTTTCCATTTCGTGTGTCTTCAATTTCTTTCAACGTTTCATAGTTTTCAGTATACAGATCTTTCACCTCTTTGGTTAAGTTTATCCTAGGTATTTTATTCTTTTTGTTTCAATTGTAAATGGAATTGTCTTCTTAATTTCTCTTTCTACTAACTTGTTGTCTTGCTGTATTTTTTTTTTTGAGGAAGATTAGTCCTGAGCGAACTACTGCCAATCCTCCTCTTTTTACTGAGGAAGACTGGCCCTGAGCTAACATCCATGCCCAGCTTCCTCTACTTTATACGTGGGACACCTACCACAGCATGGCTTTTGCCAAGCAGTGCCATGTCTGCACCTGGGATCTGAACCGGTGAACCCCGGGCCACCTAGAAGTGGAACGTGCTAACTCAACTGCTGCACCACTGGGCCAGCCCCTCTACTAATTTGTTGTTAGTGTATAGTAATGCAACTGATTTTTCTATGTTGATTTTGTATCCTGCAACTTGACTATATTCATTTGTTATTTCTGAAAGTTTTTTAGTAGATTCTTTAGGGTTTTCTATATATAAAATCATGTCGTCTGCAAATAGCAACAGTTTCACTTCTTCTTTTCCAATGTGGATCCCTATTATTTCTTTTTCTTGCCTGATTGCTCTGGCTAGGACTTCCAATACTATGTTAAATAAGAGTGGTGAAAGTGGGCATCCTTGTAGGCTTCCTGTTCTTAGAGGGATAGCTTTCAGTTTTTCTCCATTGAGAATGATATCAGCTGTGGGTTTGTCATATATGGCCTTTATTGTGTTGAGGTATTTTCCTTCTATCCCCATTTTATTTAGAGTTTTTATCATAAATGGATGCTGTGTCTTGTCAAATGCATGCTGTATCTTGTCAAATGCTTTCTCTGCATCTATTGAGATGATCATGTGATTTTATTCTTCATTTTGTTAATGTGGTGTATCACATTTATTGATTTGCAGATGTTGAACCATCCCTGTATCCCTGGAATAAATCCCACTTCATCATGGTGTATGATCTTTTTAATGTATTGTTGTATTCAATTTGCTAGTGTTTTGTTGAGGAGTTTTGCATTGATGTTCATTAGTGATATTGGCCTGTAACTGTCTTTTTTTGTGTTGTCCTTGTCTGGTTTTGGTATCAGGGTAATGTTGACTTCATAGAATGAGTTAGGAAGCTTCCTCTCCCCTTCAATTTTTTGGAACAGTTTGAGAAGGCTAGGTATTGTCTTCTTTGAATGTTTGGTAGAATTTATCAGGGAAGCCGTCTGGCTGGACTTTTATTTTTTGGGAGGTTTTGATTACTATTTCGATCTCCTCACTGCTAATTGGTCTATTCAAATTCTCTACTTCTTCTTGATTCAGTTTTGGAAGGCGGTATGATTCTAAGAATGTATGCATTTCTTCTAGATTATCCAATTTATTGGCCTATAGCTTTTAACAGTATTTTCTTAAAATCTATTGTATTTCTGAGGTGTCCATTGTTTTTCACTTCTGATTTTATTTATTTGAGCCTTCTCTCTCTTTTTCTTGGTGAGTCTAGCTAAAGATTTGTCAATTTTGTTTATTTTTTCAAAGAACCAGCTCTTGGTTTCATTGGTTTTTTCCTTTTTTTTTTTTTTTTAGTCTCTATTTCATTTATTTCTGCTCTGACTTTTATTATTTCCTTCCTTCTGCTGGTTTTGGGCTTTGTTTATTCTTCTTTTTCTAGTTCCTTTAGGCGCACCATTAGATTGTTTATTTGGGATTTTTCTTCTTTGTTGAGATAGGCCTGAATTGCTATAAACTCCTCTCTTAGAATTGTTATTGCTATATCCCATAGACTTGGGCATGCTGTATTTTCATTTTCATTTGTCTCCAGGTATTTTTTTATTTCTCCTGTGATTTCTTCATTGACCCAATTGTCGATCAGTAGCATTTTGTTTGATCCCCACATTTTTGTGGCTTTTCTGAATTTCTTCCTGTAGTTGATTTCTAGTTTCATACTTCTGTGATCAGAAAAGATGCTTGCTATTATTTTGATCTTCTTAAATTTATTGAGACTTGTTTTGTGGCCTAATATGTGGCCAATCCTGGAGAATGTTCCATGTGCATTTGAAAAGGATGTGTATTCTGTGGTTTTTTTATGGAATGTTCTGTATATATATTACTAAGTCCATCTGGTCTAATGCATCATTTAAAACCAATGTTTCCTTGTTGATCTTCTGTTTGGGTGATATCCATTGGTGTAAGTGGAGTGTTAAAGTCCCCTACTATTATTTTGTTACTGTCTGTTTCTCCTTTTGTGTCTGTTAATAATAGCTTTACATGTTTAGGTGCTCCTATGTTGGGTGCATAGATATTTACAAGTGTTATATCCTCCTGTTGGGTTGTTCCCTTTATCATTATGTAGTGCCCTTCTTTGTCTCTTGTTACAGCTTTTGTTTTAAAAGTCTATTTTGTCTGATATAAGTATTGCTATCTCAGCTTTCTTTTGTTTGCCATTTGCATGGAGTATCTTTTTCCATCTTTTCACTTTCAGTTTGTGAGTGTCTTTAGGTCTGAAGTGTCTCTCTTATATGCACCATATATATTGGTCTTGTTTTTTTTTATCCAATTGTTCACCCTATGCCTTTTGATTGGAGCATTTAGTCAATTGACATTTAAAGTAGCTATTGATAAATATGTATTTATTGCCCTTTGCAATTTTTTTCTAGGTGTTTTAGTAGTTCTACTCTGTTCCTTTCTTCTCTTGGTCTCTTTCCTTGTGGTTTGATACTTTCTTTAGTAATATGTTTGATTTCTTTCCTCTTAGTTATTCATTTATTTATTATAGGTTTCTGGTTTGTGATTACCATCAGGTTCCTATATAATATTCTACATATATAGCAATCTGTATTGAGTTGATAGTCTCTTTAGTTAGACCACTTTCTAAAAACTCTACTCTTTTACTCCCTTCCTCACACATTTTGTGTTTTTGAAATCATATTTACTCCCTTATTTTGTGTGTGTCTATCCACTACCCTTTTGTCATTGAAATAGATAATTTTAGCACTTTTGTCTTTTAACCTTCATATTATCTTCAGAGGTGGTTGATCAGCTACCTTTACTGAATTTTTGCCTTTATCAGTGGTTTTATTGCCTGCAGTTTTTTTTTTCATATTTTTCGTATTGCTACTTGTCATCTTCTCCTTCCCACTTAAATAAGTCGTTTCATTATTTCTCATAGAACTGGTTTCTTGGTGATAAACTTCTTTAATTTTTGCCTATCTGGGAAATTATTTATCTCTCCTTCCATTCTGAATGACAACCTTGCTGGATAGAGTATTCTTGGCTGTAGGTTTTTTCCTTTCAGCACTTTAAATAAGTTGTGACACTCTCTTCTAGCCTGTAGGGTTTCAGCTGAGAAGTCCACCAATAGCCTTATGGGCTTTCCTTTGTATGTCACTTGCTGCCTTTCTCTTACTGCTTTTAGGATTCTCTCTTTATCTTTAATTTTGGACATTTTAATTATAATGTGTCTTAGTGTGGGCCTCTTTGGCTTTATCTTGTTTGGTGCTCTCTGTTCTTCCTGTTTTGGGATGTCTGTTTCCTTTCTTAGGTTAAGGAAGTTTTCAGCTATTATCTCTTCAAATAGATTCTCTGCCCCTTTGTCTCTCTCTTCTCCTTCTTGGACACCTATAATATGAATGTTAATACACTTGATGTTGTCCCAGAGTTCCCTTAGACTGTTCTCATTCTGTCTATTTCTTTTTTCTTTCACCTATTCAGCTTGTGTGATTTCCTGTAGTCTTTCATCCAGCTCACTGATCCATGTTTCTGTACCCTCTACTTTTCTATTGAGTCCCTCTAGTGAATTTTCATTTCCAGTATTGTATTCTTCATTTCTGATTGATTTTTTTTATATTTTCTAATTCTTGTTTGATGTTCTTACTGTGTTCATCCAGTCTTCTCCCAATATCAGTGAGCATACTTATGAGTTTTTGTTTGAACTCTTTGTCCATTAGATTGCTTATTTCTGTTTCATTTAGTTCTTTTTCTGGGGTTTTGCCCTGTTCCCTTGCTTGCAATATATTCCTTTACCTCCCCATTATGCCTTTTTATTTGTGCTTATATCTGTGTATTAGGTGAGTCAGCTAATAAATAGTCATTAATACATAGTCAGCTAATACATATGTCTCCTGTTCCTGGAGAAGTGGCCTTATGTAAGAATGCCTTTTGACACCATGCAGTGTGCTTCACTCTCAGCACCAGTCCAAATGTTCCAGGAGTGACCCCTGTGTGGGCTACTTGTGTCCTTCTGCTGTGGCAAGGTTGCTCCTATTGCAAGTACTCTGGGAGTTCAGGATCTCCCTGCCTGCCTGGCTGTTTGTAAATCAGGTTTGGGGAGTCCCAGCACTGTTAGCTACAAGGTCTAATAGCACACTCCTGTTGCAGTTTTCCTGTTAAATGAGTAGGCACCAGGTGTAGCTTGTTGCTAGGCTTGGGGGCTTACACTTGCTGTAGGCCTTGGGTCTGCAAGGCTATTGTCAGCTCTCTTAGGATTGCAACTGAGTGGGCCTGGCCCCAGGCATGAGAGCACTCAATTTTTTTCAGGCTTTGGAAGGTGGGGCCAATCCACTTTGTGGCTGTTTGTGAAGCACAGGTATTCTGCCACTGATAAGCCCCACCCTCCACAGGTCCACACACACTGTCAACACAGTCCTGGCCCATGCACACTTCCTGACCCCCTGGAGTGTACTCAGTCACCCCACTGCAGAGGCCATCACCTCTCCACCAATGCCCCCTACAGTTCACCTGGTCCTCACACAGGTCCTGCCACACAGAGGTGGACACACTCACCTGCTTGTAGAGGATCCAAGCACCCAGTCCATGCAGGCTGAAAAGTTGCCTGAAGGCTTGCTGTTGGGTGGGGCAGATCCCTAGGGTGGGCTACCTGCTCTGGCTGAACTGGATTAAATCTGTGCTCTAGTGGGACTGGCAGACCCCTGGGCTAACAAGCCAGGGGAAGAACTCCAATGGCGTCTGCCAGCGTCTGTGTCAGCATGCCTGTACTGGGTCACAACAATGTGCACCACCAATGTCTCAGTCCCTGGAGAGCTCTCCCCACTCACTGAGATGCATCCAGAGCCTACCAGGTGAGTCTCTTTTCACCAAAGGACTGTGCAGCTTTCTTTCTGGTGATTTTAGGTTTCTCTCTGAATTGGGTAAATTTGTGCATGGGCCCTTTAACAGCTGGCTTTATTCCACTTATGTGGATAGCTTTTCTGGGGGTATTTCCCATTGTAGTTAGTAGCCAACGAAGCCAGATAGTATGACACTCATCTCGGTTATGGTGAGTCTGAAGGATGCTTAGACTGGTAACGTGCCCCTACTCAGGTCCCCACTCCTCAAGGGAAGGCTGTATACCTTAGGGTGGCTCCCACCCAGCTGGCTGTGAAGCTCCACAGCTCTTGAAGGTGGCTTTTTTCTCTCCAGAAGGAATTTCTGCCTCTTCCACCTCAGTCAGGACTATCCTTTGTTGTGCAGATTCTTTTTATCTGGTGTTCAGTTTTCTCTCCAGGGTAATTTTTCCAAAAATAGTGGTAACCTGGTTGTGTTCATCGGAGGAAGTGAGTTCAGAGTCCACCTATGCTGCCATCTTGATGAGATCTCCCTGCTTCCTGGTTTATCAAGAGCATCTTGTCATGTGGCTCACATGGCAGAAGGATGAAAGGAGCTCTCTGGTACTTCTTTTATATAAGGGAACCAATCCCCTTCATGAGGGCTTCTGCCTCATGCACCAATCACCTCCCAAAGGCCCCACCTCCAAACACCATCACATGGGGGGTTAGTTTTCAACATATGAACTTAGGGAGGACACAAACATTCAGTCTATAGCGCTGGTCAAACTATCAATCAAGTGTGAGGATAGATGGAAGACATTTTCAAACATATGGCTGAAATTTATCTACCATGAACTTTCTCTGAGTAATCAACTGGAACCTGTGCTCTACTAAAACAAGAGATTAGACTAAGAAAGAAGGCAATAAAGGATCTGGAAAACACAGGATCAAACACCAGGGAGGTGAAAGGAATCCCTAAGATGATTGTGAAGGCTGATCCCCAGATGACTGCTATGAACAGTAACAAGAAATGGAACAATACAGCCTGGAGGGGTTCGAGCAGCCTGGGAAAGACAGGCTACCTGAAGCATTTAACCCAATGAGGAGGAAATTTACATCCATGGGCTAACATTCGGGGACAATTTATTGTTTTGTAAGTAGAAAACTAAGGGAAAAAAATATATGAGACAATTGCAAAAATCATCATAGGGAGTAGTGGTTAAGAGAATAAGCTGCTGAAACAGACTCTTTGGGTTCAAATCTGCCACATGTACCTTTGTGTTCTCAAATAGAAAACAGAGATAACAATAATAGAACTTACCTAACAATGTTGTGTTGAGGAATATATGGATAGTCTAAGGAAATCCCTCAGAACAGTGTCTATCACAACAGAGCAGCTCACTACATGTTAGTAATTGACAGTCTACTCCATGGCTCAGCTATGTGAAGCTCTTACAGAGTCACGGTAATACAAAACTGAATATTCAGTAAACTGAAAATCCAATAACACTGAGGCAGATGGAAGGATGGCATGACTACACATTTATGGAGAGTGGAGAGGGGGTGTGTGGAGGGGAAGACACTCTCAATATCCATTATTTGATAATTCCTAAAACTGAATAGAAACATACTATTTAGAAGTACAAATGAGAATACCAGAAGAATTAGCTTAAAGAATTAAAAGTAGTTGCCTATGAGTGGAAATATGACACCATCATTTTTCACAACCTTGTAGAACCATTTGCCTTTCTAAACTCTGTGCGTGATTAGCAAATTTAAAAAATTAAAACTAGACTTAAACCAAAAAAGTTATCTGTATGTAATGCCAGAAAGAAAGTAATCTACAAAGCAGTGTATTTCTGTAAGAATGGAGGCAGCCTTGCTGTCTCTGGAGACTAACATACATTGAATAATCACATAATTTTCCAGGGATGGCAATTAAGGTCTTTCAATGGATGTTCCTCGTGCAAGTCATTTTGTAAAACATTTGACCCTCACTGTGAGCTTTCTTCCGCATTTGGCAGGACTTCCCCTGGCTCTCTGTGTCACTGTAACAGGTGAACAACTAAGAAAAAGCACTCCTTCTGCCTGTGGACACTTGTTTATAATGGCATTCAGGGTCCTGGAGCTAGGCTGACAGATGCTCCTCCAGAAGGTTAACGAGATAAAGCTTCCTCCAGCTGGCCCTTAAGCAGAGATTACACCAGAGGGGAAGGTAAGCAGATTATTCCAGAAACAGACATTGCTTCATGTTCTTCGTAAATTAGCACCCTCATAAAGGCAAACCAAGAAGGTCATTCTCACTCAGCTGGCATCAATATTGAATTATTTTTTATATTTCTGTCTTTTTTTTAATGAGGTCTGGGGCTATTCCGTGATTCTTCCCAGAAGTATCAAGGCACAAAAGCCAGAATGGTTTTGGAAACTAGAATAGCTATTTTTGTTTTTTGGATTTTTCTCCAAGTTCAAGGGACCAAAGGTAAGTCAAGCATTTATTCCTAAATTTGCTTATCTATGAAATCTATTTACAGAAGCAAACATTCAAAATCGACAAGGTCACAACTGTATGTCAGAGGGCTAGTGTATGGTAGGCCCAGAATAAATATTGAGTGATTGGCTGAATGATTATCAGAAATAGTTTTCACTTGATTGAACATTTCCTACAAAATCTTAACTGCAATTTATGTTAACAAAATAGGAGACATTAA
Source organism: Equus quagga (assembly GCF_021613505.1). NCBI lineage: Eukaryota > Metazoa > Chordata > Mammalia > Perissodactyla > Equidae > Equus > Equus quagga. The sequence continues at coordinate 53,033,285 of NC_060277.1, forward strand.
TGCATCCTATTTGCTTTTATAAAACATTGAATATAAATTTCTACCATTAATATCAACAACATTACTAGGTCCTTGAAACCAATTCTATTTACCCTTTAAAACTGACAAATAAAATCTAAAAAGTGAAATTAATATTTTGTCATTTATGATCAGAAAAAATAAGTATTTCTTACCTCTCATAGTTAAATAATGAGCTGCTTTTCCTTAGAAAATAGCAAGTGTGCTTCATCTTCAGAGTTCACGATGACAGCCAGCTCAGAAAATTAGCTGTTTTTGAAGTTGTATGCAGAAAAAAACTAGGCACTGCATGTTCTTATGGCAAATCTTCAAATGAATATAAAATTAAAGCAAGCCACAAAGCAGGCATATTTAAGAAGAATAAGGTATTTTTTAAAACCTGATGAAGAAAGCTTCAGTTTTTTTAAGCATAAGCCTGAGCATTATAACATGCTCAGTCTTTTTAAGATATTTGAGACCAATAACGTTCAGTTCTTCTTTAAGGATGACATATCTTCAGAAAATTAACATTTTAATTGAAGCTTTGGTTTGAAAATGTCCATAGAAAAGTGAAACAAATAGTTGGTTCCATTTGTAAGTCACTGAATAACTGATTCCACTCGTCATTTTATATTTAACTTTTTGGTAATTGCGTTTGGAAGGAGCAAAACATTTCTGGAAAAGATTGTATAAAAATTCCCTTTATGTTTTGCTAACCATATATGATAGTGGATGAATCAAAAGTTTACTTACTTTTCCTGTAAATCACATATAAATGTTCACATTTGTAACAACATTTTAATTAGAAACAAATGATGGGGTCCCAGGGCATTCTGAGCTTCATCTGCTGAAGCAAACCAATTTCTCTGCTTCACAAACTTGACCAGGCAAATCAGCTTTTTTTGTTGTTTAATTAATTATGTTAACTAATTTAATTATTTGTTTCTATTTTCATATATTTTATATATCTGCCATTACAGGCAATTACAAATAACATAACTTTATATAGAAAATTAAATGAAATAAGCTTTACTAAAAACCTACAATTTATTATATGCTTATATCTATGAAACAAAGTATTATAACTGCATAATGAAAAATCCAAACATGTTACTTGTTTGGGGTGTTTTATTCAGATCTGTGAATTTCTGTAAATCTTCAATTAGTGAGGTCTATATTAATTAAAGTTTATATACTTCAGCCAGATTGTTTTCCCATTTGTGACTAATTAACCATCATGAGTGTATTTACATAGAAAATGGTTTGGAGAGAAAGAAGAGTTCAATTCACTACAACTAGCTGTTAAGCATAATAACTGAGTGTTTAAATTCAAGAATTTCTTTTTTAAAAATTATAGATTATTTGAATAATCAAAAAGATATGAAAAAATTACCTATAGTACTTCTATGCAAACATAACCCACGCTAGCGACTTCACGTGTTTCCTCAGCCTTTCTATGTTCACTTATTTAATTTTCACATTATTGCAGTTCTACTGCACACACACACTATTTTATACCAGGCTTTTGCCCTTCTGTTATATCACATGAATATTCTACATTGCCATCTAGTTTTGACAAGCATCATTTTATTCGCTGCATAATGTTCCTTTCAGTTGATATATCATGATTTGCTTTACCTAAATACTCAACAAAAGAGAAATAATTGTTTTTAATTATTTTGTTATTATGAATAACATTACAATGAACATCTTTGTGCATAAGCCTCTCACAGTTCGTATTTAAGATTCTTAGCATAAATTCACTAAAGTAAAATTGAGTCAAAGCAATATAAACAGTTTTATGGTATTTGGTTCAGATTGCCAAACTGCTTCTCAAAAGGTTTCCTATGCCGTTAGGCAATTTTTCACAATTTGATCCCACAGAGTGCTTACCATGTACCCAGTATGGTGCAAGACAGAATATTGAGAGATTCAAAGACACGCCAATATTTCAAAAGATTTCCTTTAAGCTTTGCAGATTCTGAATGTAGTTTTTCCATTGATACATAAAATTAAAGTAGTTTTGATTTCAAAATGTTCATTAAGTAAAATCGTTTAGTGCAACAAAATACAGTTCGATAGTTTCAGAAAACAACTATTTTATCAAATACCAAGGCTCCTCTCTCTAGTATCCATAATCGGGATGCCATCGCATCTGATGTGCACAGCACGGCCTTATGCTTTTGCCTTTCCATGTCATATAAAGAATTTCATCTAATTGCTTGTGACATTCCAACATGTGGGAGAAAAAGAGAGAACATCCACACTTAGCAAGCCCTAAAATGGAAACAGTGTTTATCAGAGTATGTGCCTTTTGCATTATATTTGGTTATACTAAATGAAACCTTTAGCTAAGTTATTATTAATTCACCAAAGTAGGGTAATTATTTTCGTAGCTGTGAAATGTCAGTAAATTTGCATTTGAAGACACTCCACTTCTTGCTAATACTTTACTACTGGCATATGTTCTCATTTCATAAAACTACCCAGGAAGCTATTTTCCCTCATTCTGGCTCCATTAACAAACAGAACATGGCTTCATTTGTACACCTGAGATAGCTGCCCCATGGCCGTCACAGTAACTTGGCAGCTCCCACACTTTGTTCGTCTCTGCTACAGTCTCAGGGCAGTGTAATTCAAAAGGTTCAAGGCAAATTTTCTTGTTCAATTATTTCTGGGAAGATGTCCTTAAAATTGAAGCTTTGTGTCCAACTGAACAATCTGTGGCGGCACACCTGAACCCACTTGTTAGTGGCTTTAAAATATACTGATATACTGGCTTTAAAATAAACAGCAGATGCTGCCTGTGACCCTCTCTGCTTGTTTCACTGATCACCCTAAAGAACGATTATATGCATGAGCTAATTAGGCAGCTTTAACATAACCAACTGCTTTCTTGACCGTTTCTGTCAATCATGAGGGTGCAGCCACCTTAAAGCTCAACCATATTTGAACTCTAATCTTCTCCGGTATACCTGTATACCTTAGGTGCCACAATCGTGTTCCAGATTTTATGCTGTTTTAAAATGATTCATCTGAGGCAGCAAAGCTTGTTTTTCACTACAGCCTTTAGGTTTATGTTATAATTCAGTAAGTATGTGGTAATGACCGTATGAAAGTCCTAACCGCATCCCCATATTGTGATAGATCAGACTCTGGGATGACTGAGGTCTCCATCCACACCACCTCTTCCTGCTTCCCTTCTGCAGTTGTGGGGAGGGAACTGGTTGTGCCAACTTTGGAATACCATAAAGCAGCTTGTAGAAAGGAAGGAAAGACTCTGAACACAATGTGAGTTTGATCTTCCAAAGAGGACAGTTTTAACAACCGTTGGGTTTGAGCTCACTATCTGAGAGTCAGAGACGGTGTCACTGGGATTTCAGCCTCATAAATCGAGAGCAACAAGTCAGATGGAACCATTTTAACAAGGGAGGGGAGTGCACTTTTTGCTCTGGGTCCAAGGCAACCTGCATGCCAAAGCTGGTCCTACGAGATGAAATGGTTGACTTGGCACAGCCATGGTAATGAGAACCCAGATATGGAAATACCACTGTCAAGGCTGAGCTACAGCAGGCATCACTCTAATTATTTATTGAGAATGTACTCTACTGCTGCGCCTCTCTTCTGGCCACAGTGAATGTTTGAAGAATATGAAAGAGCTACAGAGCAGTGATAAATGCTTCTAAGCATATGCTTATATTCAGTAGATTAATATTTTTCCATTTACATACTCATTCTTGAGGAAATCTCTTTCTGCATGCCTTTATAAAATCAACTTAATTCATTACAGTTTTGTTTGCTTCATTCGGCCATCTTTAGGCCCCTCACCCATCACAGCTCTCTTCTGTTTTCATAATTGCTTCCCCAGGAGAAGGATTAAAGGAAACTAAACCAAAAGGAATTTTGTGGAGAAAAGTCAGAACCTCAAAATTAATGAAAAGTCTCCACTTCGGAAGTACTTTAACTTCACACAGAAAGTAACATATGTAGGGCTAATTTGTCTGTCTTATGGTTCCTGCTGCATTTATGAACAAACAGAAGTTACATTTAATTAAACCCAACTATGAAACCCAAGGGCACTATTACTAACCTGGTGTAGTCAGTTCAGACCTGATCAAAACACTTTGTAGATGGCAATCATATTAACAATCCTTTAGGTTAATATCATATTTTACTTATAAAAGCTCAAGCAAATTTTAATTCATCTTACTGCTTAATATTTTGCTGGTTGGTAGGCAATGTGCTCATTTCTGGTCAGGAACCTAAGGCAGAGAATGCTAAGTAATGTTCCTAAAATCCTTTGAGATGGGAAGGTTAGAACCAAAACTGGGATTTGAGCTGTATCCGGTCCTATCTTACATCTACCTAGTCTATTAATCAGTCCAGTATAATATTATGAGTGTAATTAATATGTGTTTTACTATTAATTCAAAAGCCAACTTCCTCAGCTAACAACAACAGATGATTGCTGCTTCTGGGCCATTTCCGACATCTCTTTGCATGACTGATCTCAGGATAGCTGGCCATGGACTTCAGCTCTATCCTAAAAATGGAAGCACCAATTTTAGGAGTTCTATTACTCCTTAAGAAAGAAGTGTGGGGGCCTGCCCAGTGGCATAGCCATTGGGTTCAAGCACTCCACTTCGGCAGCCTGGGGTTTCCAGTTCAGATCCCGGGTGTGGACCTATGCACCACTTATCAAGCCATGCTGCGGCAGGCATCCTACATATAAAATAGAGGAAGATGGGCACGGATGGTAGCACAGGGCCAATCTTCCTCAGCAAAAAGAGGGGGATTGGCGACGGATGTTAGCTCAGGTCTAATGTTTGTCAAAAAGAAAAAAAGAAGAAGAAGAAAGAAGTGTTGACATTTTGAAGTCCTCAAAGAATTGGAGTTATTTATTTATGGTGTCATTTTAAATGCCCACCATTAAAGTCTAAGTTTAGTGGCAAGTGGCTTGTTTCAGATTGTGTTATGTATCTAAAGGCAGTACCTGGCCTAATGGATGTGCTTTGACACAGTGGGAACCAAAAGTTTTGATACCTCACTATCAAAACACCGAAATTTCACCCCCAAGTTTGCAATATTTTCAGGCTGTAGAGATATACAATTCTGAAACACCCCTTTCTAATAATTTCTCTTCCTTCCTTCTATTGAATGTGATTTTTACTTTCATCAAAACACATCAGTCCCACTGCCTCTCCCAGTTTCTCCAATTCTTCAGCCTTTCCAAGCGTCAGTCCTACACATTAATCCTGGCTCCTGTGGTCCACTCCCAAACCTCTCTCAACAGTCTTCCTGTTAAGGTTTCCAATAGAAACCTTTCTCTTTGACCTTCTGCCTCAGTTGCTTGGTTAATTCCATTCTGGGTAGACTTAGCTTTCAGTTTTTCTACTCTCCTTCCTGAGCTGCCAGGTATAATTAGAGAATCTCAAATAAATAGAGTGCTTCCATGAAGCAAGTTCATGCACTATAAGTTTAATCAGGCTCTCCAAACTATTCCAATCATCCTCATCTCTGATTCCCTGACTTAATCCTGTAGTCCAATTTCCAAACCTTGCCTCTCTCCTTGAGCCTGCAGCATGATTCGCCCTTATTCATATAAAGGCTCAGTTAAGAGCAAAGGCTTTAAGGTTTGCAGTCAACACAGAACATGGTTACACAGACAGCGCTTTCACTTACTAGCTCTGTTACCTTGGTAAACAGCTCAATCTCATACATATCTTCATCTTATGGTTTCCGCTCTATAAAATAGGAATAATAATAACAATGTCTTTCTCATAGGGCTATAATAAAGATAAGTAAAAGAGTGTTTTTAAGCTCTAAGTGAGATATTTACGACAAAAATGTTCAGGGGTCCGGCCCTGTGGCATAGTGGTTAAGTTCAGCACACTCTGCTTCTGCGACCTGGGGTTCATAGGTTCTGATCTGGGCGTGGACCTACACCACTCGTCAGCCATGCTGTGACTGCAGCCCACATGCAAAGTAGAGGAAGATTGGTGCAGATGTTAGCTCAGGGCTAATATTCCTCAAGCAGATAAAGAGGAAGACTGGCAATAGATGTTAGCTCAGGGCAAATCTTTCTCAGAAAAAAAAAAGTTCAATAAATGCTAGCTCCTGAGATGACTATGATGACTACTTCCATTACTGTTACCATGACCTCTTACGTACTGAGAAGGTCAAAGTCACTGGATTTCATTTGACATCTCTTCTTACCACTTCAAACTTTCTCCGATTCTTTATCCAAAGTCTTCTCATTCTCTCTCATTTCAGAGAGAATAAAAAGATTTCACATTTTTGCTGATGTTGTTTCTATCTACCTGAGACTCTAACTCTGCTTACAACCAATTCCCCCATGACCCTCCTCTTCCAGTCTCCTTTTCCATTCACTTCATTTTCCCAGCCAAAGACTTTAATGCAACGTTTCTCAACATTGGTAAAAACAGCAGCACTGAGGCTCCAGCTGTGAAGATTCTGATTTAATTTGTCTGGGGTGGGGCCCAGGCTGGAGTGATTGTTATCCAGCTGATTCTACTCTGCAGCAGGTTTGAGAAGCACGATTTATTGCCCTTCTGGAAAGATATGATATGTAGGTCATTATATAATGGGCCATCAGAGGATTTGTTTTAATCTCATTTTCTCAGTAAATGTTTTATCATAACTGTACTTCCAGTTTAGACGATGTCACCTCATTATTTAATAGGGTTGATAGAATGATTTGTATAAGCATTACCTTCACTATATTGTTTCATTTTTTTAACCATTCTGTATAAAACAGTGCTGAATATATTAGGGCATAGACATGTCACAGGAATATGCATTTTGAAAAAGCTACACAGAGTGTTCCAATAACGCACTGTTAAAAACCAATTAAATGCTTCATGAGGGCAACGACCAGGTTGATCTTGTTCTCTGTAATACCCCCTTTCTGGCAGAAACCACTGGGCTTCCTGCTTTCTAAGTCCCATTTCCTGCTGTCATCTTCTACCCACAGCTCTGAAGTCAGGAACTTTGGGGGGCCAGCCCGGTGACACAGTGGTTAAGTTCACACATTCTGCTTCTTGGCTGCCCAGGGTTCGCCATTTTGGATCCCGGGTGCGGACATGGCACCGCTTGGAACACCATGCTGTGGTAGGCGTCCCACATATAAAGTAGAGGAAGGTGGGCACGGATGTTAGCTCAGGGCTGCACTTCCTCAGCAAAAAAGAGGAGGACTGGCAGTAGTTAGCTTAGGGCTAATCTTCCTCAAAAGTAAAAAAATAAAGTCAGGAACTTTGGTATCACCTAAGACATCTTCCTCTTCTTTGTATCTATTTTGTCACCAGATCCTATCAAGTGGTGTGTTGATAAACATTTAGCAACTCTCTCTCCAGAAGGTAAAAATCCCTATTTGTAGTGCTTGCCAATATCCATAGTGTAAATACTAGCCCCGTGGCCATACTCCCAAATGATTGGTAGTTCAAACTAGCAACAAGACATCATCTAATGTGGATGTGCACAGTCTGCTCTCAGGAGCCAGTGATGTGGGCCCGTTTCAGCACAGCATGGCATCATAAATTTTAGTACACAAAAGCTTCTTTAACCCAGCTTCACGTTTTCATCCCCACTGCTGTGGGACCATGTGTAACAGTCTCCTCTCAGCTTCCAACCTTTGACTTCTCCATTTCCTAAACCTATGAGAACTAGTCAGTCAGTGACAAATCTTGTCGTAACAAATCTTGTCAATACTACCTCAGAAATGTCCCTATATTTTTCTAGCTTTAACTAGCTTTGTTGCCCATTTACACCACATTCCCCTGCTTGATAATAAGAAAAAGGAAAGAAAAGAACATCCAAAGTCTCCCCAGTGCCTTCAGAATAAGTTCCAATAATTTCATCTGAGGATCCTTATGCTCTGGGCTCCACCTTCCTTTCCAGCCTTACTTGTAGAGACTGCTTGAGTCCCTGCCGTGAGCCAGAGACTTCCCTGCAGAAGTCCTTACTTGGGAAATATGCATCAAAGGTGTACAAAACATATCTGTTGTATTTAGAGAATAGAAATAAAATGCTCACTTCCCAGATTAAATAACAAACACTAACGGTATCTTAGAGGCCCCTATCTGCTCTGCCAGGGTCTCTTTCTCTCTGCTCTGTGCCAAATGTGGCCACTGTCATGAATTTTGTGTTGATCATGTCATTGCTTGCCATCAGTGTTTCCACCTGTAGAAGATATATTCTCTAAATATATTTCTTAGTTTTGTTTGTGATTTTTATATAAATAATATTATGCTGTTTGTGTTCTCTTATGACTTAGTTCTTAGGCTCAACATTACGTTTTTAAGGTTCATCCACATTTTTGCATTTGGCAGACCCTGAAGCAAAAACTTAATCTGTTACTCTTCACTGGAGAGCACATTTTCAGGGAACCAGGAGGAAAAGAAAGTGAGAAGTGAGGCAGTGAAAGAGGGAGAACCAACATAAAGATGCTTTGCCAAACTGGCCACCACTTGGTGTCAAGGGTACCCAACTGCTGATCTCAAAGGGCCATCTTCAGAGACACAGGACTACAGCATCTCAGGCCTGTCCATAGGGTAGGATCCTGAGGGCACATGGAGAAGAGCTCCTAAGAGATCTCCTCAAAGCTTTGCCTCAAAGGATGTTAACTTCCCTGCACATCCACTGTGCTTATCTATGGTGGGTCCTGATGCTTCTCACACCTCAGCAGCAACAGAAAGTCCTGGGGCAGGAGAAAATGGACACCATGACACAGCAAGGAAGCAAGGAGCTGTGGGCTTGTGTGTCCCATAGTGGGTCAGAGCTCATGAAGAGCAAATCTGAGAAAGAAGTGAGGCGAGGAGGGTCTGAAATGGTGCAGGAGAGGCTTCTGAGACTCGCTACTGCCTAGTATAGATCCACCACCATGTATTCATTCTTCTGTTGATGGTCTTTGTTATTATACACAACACTATACAAACACCCTTGTATGTGTCCTGCGGTGCTCACACCAGGCGGGAGTCTCTCCAGAGTCTAGGAGTCTCCTTCTCTCCTCCCACCCTCCTGCTTCCTGCGTAGTAGAGAAATCATTGTGTCATGAGGTATGCATATTTTCAATCTTATCAGGTAACACCACATTGTTTTCCTACATGTTTGTGCCATTTTGAGTGAGGGTTTCTTTTTTTCCAAATCCTCATTGACATTAGGTATTGCCTGACTTTTTGTCCTAGTCTGGGGGAAGTGAGATAGTATATCATTGTGGTTTTATTTTGTATTTCTCTGATTCCTAATGAGGTTGAGTACCTTTTCATATATTTTGAGTCCTTTATGTTTCTTCTTCTAGAAAATGCACACGCAAGTATTTTGCCAGTTTTTTCATTGGGTTGTCTTTTCTTATTGATTTAGAGAAGTTCCTTAAAAGTTGTGGATGTCAATCGTTTTGCACTTACATACCTTTCAAATGTCTCCTCCCAGTTTGTAGCTTATCTTCGTACTCTCTTAATGGTATCCTTTGATGAACAGACATTCTTAATTTTAATGTAGTTGAATTCATCAGCCTTTAACTTCATGATTTCTGGGGAGTTTTTTTGTCTTACTTAAAAAGTCCTTTCCTATCTTAAAGTCATGAAAATATTCTCCTATATTTTCTTCTAAAAGTTGTACAATTTTGCCTTTCATACTGAAGCCACTAGAATTGAGTGTGCATGTGGAGTGGGGTGATGTGAAGTAGGAAAACAACTTCTTTTTTTTAATGAGGGTAATCAATTGTTTCAGCATCATTCACTGGTTAGGTTCTCCTTTCCTCTCTGCTCTGTGATATCCCTTCTACATGAACATGAGTTTGTCCATTTTATTATCACTGAGCCAATACCACATTGCTTTAATTACTACAAATTTATGCTGTTCTTGATATCTCATAACCATGTTTCTCTGGCTTTATTCCCTTTCTACAGGAGTGTCTGAGCTATTCTTAACCCTCGACTCTTCCATAACACATTCTAAGATTAGCTCACCAAGTTCCACAAGACACGTTATTGAGGTTGAATTGTAATTGGGTTGAATCTATAGATCAATTTGGGGAGAACCAATAGCTTTATAACGTTGTTTGCTATCCAAGAACATGGAATATCTCTCCTTTTATTAATACCTTACAATAAAGTTGCATGATTATTTATTTACTTATTTATTTTCTTTGCTGAGGAAGATTCACCCTCAGCTAACATCCATTGTCAATCTTCCTCAAAGTTGGATAATTATTTTAATAAAGGCCTTCCACATCTTGGACTTATCCCTAGCTACTTTATATTAATTGTGATCATGTAAATGGCATTATTCTTATTACATTTTCTATATAGAAAAGTAATTGGTTTTATATCCCATAGCTTTGCTGAACAATCTTAGTTCTGAAAATTCACTAGTAATACTTTGGAGTTTCCTACTTAAAAATTATACCATTTGCGAATAAGGAAAATTTGAGTTCTTCCTTTTCAGTCTTTGTATCTTTTATTTATTAATATTTTCTCCCTGCCCTTCATAGGCCATCCAGTACAATGTTAAAGAGAAATGGTGACTGCACTCATGCTCACCTTGTTACCAGTCTTGAAGGGAGTGCTTTCATGATTCACCATTAAGTATGATGCTTGTTTCAGCTTTTGTGTTTGATTTTTGTACATGCTCTATATCAGGTTTTATTTTTAAAGTTCTTTTCTATTCCTAAGAGTTTTAATCATGAATACACATAGAAATGTATTGTGGACTTCTATATCTATTGAGATTACCAAATGATTTTTCTCTTTTAATTCATTAATGTGATAAATTACTTTAATGAATTCTCAAATATTAGACCAATGCTACATTTCTGAGATAAATCCAACTTGGTCATGACCCTTTTTTACACATTGCTGGATTCCATTTGCTAATACTTTATTTCAAATTGTTACATTCGTATTCATAAGTAAGATTGGACCATGATTTTTTTCCTTAAATTTTCTTTGTGAGATTTTGTAAGATTTTGTATGAAAATGGAGTTATTTTTTCCTTGAATCTTTGATAGAACTCTCCGGGGAAGCCAGAGAATGATATTTATGAAAAAATATTTGATGACTGACTCAATTTTTTTAAATATTATAATGATAATTAAGTTTCCTACCTCTTTTTATGTTAGTTTTGTTAGGTTGTATTTTTCTAGAGATTTATCCATTTCATACAAAATTTCAAATTTATTGACAAAACGTTAATTATAATATCCTTTTGTTGTATTTTTCATGTCTGTAGAAAAATATAACAATATCCTCCTTTTTCAATCCCATTAGTAGTTAATTGTGTCTTCTCTTTCTCGTTTTTTGTGGGTTTTTTTCTTTTTTGAGGAAGATTCACCCTGAGCTAACATCTGTGCCCATCTTCCTCTATTTTGTATGTGGGTCACTGCCACAGCATGGCTGATGAGTGGTGTAGGTCCACACCCCAGATCTGAACCCGACGACCCAGGCCGCTGACGTGTAACACATCGAACTTAACCACTATACCACGGGGCCAGCCCTAGTGTCTTCTCTTTCTTACTTGATCAGTCTTACTTTTTGTTTTTATTATTATTATTTTCAAAGGAAAAATATTTGGCTATTATATTGCTTTTTCTTCCTTTTATATTTTTCTTCTCTTTTAATTAACGTTTACACTTACATTTATTATTTTTTCTTGTATTTTCTTTGAGTTTATTTTGTTTTCTTTTGCCAATCTCTTGAGATGGATGCTTAACTCATTAATATTCAGTTTTTCTTTCTTTTTCTAAAATAGGAATTTTAATGAGAGAAATTTATCTTTCAAGTACTAATTTAGCTATATCCCACAACTTTTATTATGTAGTATTTTTATATTTTTGATAGAAATATTTTTAATATTCAACATGATTTCTTCATTGACTTATGGGTTACTTAAAGGATGTTTTTAAAAGATCTTTGAGGGTTTTGGGGGGGCTTGTTTTTCTGCTTGGAAAGATTCACTTTGAGCTAACATCTGTTGCCAATCTTCCTCTCTTTTTTCCCCCTCAGAGCCCTAGTACATAATTGTATATTTCAGTTGTAAGTCCTTCTAGTTCCTCTATGTGAGCCACTGCCACAGCATGGCTATGAACAGACGAGTGATTAGTTCCATGCCTGGAAACCAAACTGGGGCCACTGAAGTGGAGCACACCAAACTTTAACTGCTAGGCCATCAGGGCTGCCTCAGGTTTTTTTTTTTTTTATTTCCAAACATGGTGATTTTCCAGTTGTTTTTTAAAACTGATTTTTAGCCTAATTTCCTGTTGGTCTGAAAACATGATGTGCACGCATTAAAGTTCAGTATGTAGTCAATATTTATATAAGTTCTCCTTGTGCTTGAAAAGAAGGTATATTTTATATATAGTATAAATATGTATATTTTTAATTTTATAATGTTCCAAATATATCCATTAGGTTAAGTTTAATCGTGTTTTCAATCTTCTATATCCCGATTGATTTTTATGTTTGTTCAATCAATTACCAAGAAAGATCTCTTAAAACCCACCTGCTATTATTGTTGATTTTACTTTCTTTATTGTTCTATTAAATTTTCCTTTATATATTTTGAATTTATATTGTGTGTAAAATTATGACTTGTTGCAGCTTTCTGATGACTTTTTTATTTAGATTTAATTGACATATGACATCGTACTAGTTTCAAATATACAACATAATGATTTGTATATACTGCAAAACGATCACCACAATAAGCCTAGTTAATATACATCACCATATATTGTTACAAAAAAAATATTTTTCCTTGTGATGAGAATCTTTTTTTCAATTTTTTTCAGAGGTCATAATGGTTTATAACATTGTGTAATTTCAGGTGAACATTATTATTTATCAGTTTCTGTATAGACTGCATCATGCTTACCACCAATAGTCTAATTTTTATCCATCACCATATATATGTATCCCTTTGCCCCTTTTGCCCACCTCACACCCTCCTTCCCCTCTGGTAATCACTAATCTGTTCTCTTTAGCCATGTGTTTATCTATCTTCCACACACAAGTGAAATCATGCAGTGTTTGCCTTTCTCTGTCTGGTTTATTTCGCTTAACATCATACCCTCAAGGTCCATCCATGTTGCAAATGAGAAGATTTTGTCTTTTTCTATGGCTGAGTAGTATCCATTCTTTATCCATTCATCAGTTGGTGGGCAACTGGGTTGCTTCCATGGCTTGAATATTGTGAATAGTGCTGCAAATTAACACATGGGTGCATAAGTCTCTTTGAATTGTTGGATTCAAGTTCTTTCAATAAATACCCAGTAGTATGATAGCTGGATCATATGGATCATGTCATCTGCAAATAGTGAGAGTTTCACTTCTTCTTTTCCAATTCGTATCCCTTTTATTTATTTTTCTTGCCTAACTGCTCTGGCCAATAACTCCAGTACTATGTGGAATAAGAGTGGTGAGAGTGGGCATGCTTCTCTTGTTCTTGTTCTCAGAGGGATAGCTGTCAGTTTTTCACCATTGATATGATGTTGGCTGTGGGTTTGTCATATATGGCCTTTATTATGTTGAGGTACATTCCTTCTATACCCATTTTATTGAGAGTTTTTATCATAAATGGCTGTTGTATCTTGTCAAATGCTTTCTCTGCATCTATTGAGATGATCATGCAAACCACATTCCATTCCTCATTCCATTAATGTGGTGTACCACATTGATTGATTTGCAGAAGCTGAACCATCCCTGTGTCCCTGGCATAAATCCCACTTGATGATGGTGTATGATCCTTTTAACGTATTGCTGTATTCAGTTTGCCAATATTTTGTTGAGGATTTTTGCATCTATGTTCCTTAGTGATATTAGCCTGTAATTTTGCTTCTTTGTGTTGTCCTTGTCTGCTTTTGGTATCAAGGTAATGTTGGCCTCATAGAATAAGTTAGGAAGCATTCAATCTCATTCAATTTTTTGGAATAGTTTGAGAAGGATAGGTATTAAACCTTCTTTGAATGTTTGGTAGAATTCTTCAGAGAAGCCATAGTCCTGGACTTATGTTTTTTGAGAGATTTTTGATTACTGTTTCAATCTCTTTACTTGTGATTGTTCTACTCAGATTCTCTATTTCCTCTTAATTGCGTTTTGGGAGGTTGTATGAGTCTAAGACTTAATCCATTTTTTCTAGGTTATTTGTTGGCATATAGTTTTTCATAGTATTCCCTTATAAGTCTTTGTATTTCTATGGTATCCATTGAAATTTCTCCTCTTTCATTTCTGACTTTATTTATTTGAGTCTTCTCTCTTTTTTTCTCAATGAGTCTGCCTAAGGGTTTGTCAATTTTATCTTCTCAAAGAACCAGATCTTGATTCTTCCGGTTTTGTTAATCTCTATTTCATTTATTTTTGTTCTAATTTTTCTAATTTCCTCCTTCTGCTGACTTTGGGCTTTGTTCTTTTTCTAGTTATGTTAGGTGTAGTTTAAGATTACTTATTTGAGATTTTTCTTATTTGTTGAGGTGGGCCTGTATTGCTATGAATTTCCATCTTAGAACTGCTTTTGTTGCATCCTGTATGAGTTGGTATGATGTATTTTCATTTTCATTTGTCTCTAGGTATTTTTTTACTTCTCTTTTGATTTCTTAATTGATCCAATGGTTGTTCAGTAGCATGTTGTTTAGTCTCCACATGTTTGTCACTTTTCCAGCTTTATTCTTGTAGTTGATTTCTAGTTTCATAGCATTGTGGTCAGAAAAGATGCTTGATATGATTTCAATCTTCTTAAATTTATTGATGCCTGCCTTGTTCCCCAATATATGGTCTATCTTTGAGAATATTCCATGTGTACTTGAGAATTTGTACTCTGCTGTTATTGCGTGGAATGTCCTATAAATGTCTATTAAGTCCATCTGGTCTAGGTTTTCATTTAAGTCTCCTGTTTCCTTGTTGACTTTCTGTCTGGATGATCTATCCATCGATGTAAGGGGGATATTGAGGTCCACTACTATTATTGTGTTGCTATTAACTTCTCCTTTGAGCTCTGTTAGTAGTAGCCATATATATCTTGTTGCTCCTATGTTAGGTGCATATATATTCACAAGTGTTATGTCCTCTTGGTGGAATGTCCCTTTTATCATTATATTCTGCTGCTCTTTGTCTCTCATTGTCTTTTTTATCTTGAAGTCTGCTTTGTCTAATATAAGTATGGCAACACCTGATTTCTTTTGCTTGCCATTTGCTTGGACTATCATCTTCCATCCCTTCACTCTGAGCCTATGTCTGTCTGTAGAGCTGAGATGTGTTTCCTGGAGGCAGCATATTGTTGGGTCTTGTTTTATAATCCAGCCAGCCACTCTGTGTCTTGATTGGAGAATTCAATCTATTTACATTTAGAGTGATTATCAATATATGAGAGCTTAATATTGCCCTTTTCTGTCTCGTTTTCTGGTTGTTCTATATTTCCCTTGTTTCTCTTCCCTTGTGTTTCTGTCTTTTCAGTTTGGTGGGTTTTTGTGAAATCAAACTGTGATGATTTTCTCAGTTTTCTCTTTATTTATTATTTGTGTCTCTGCTCTGATTTTTTGTTTACTGGTTACCATGAGGTTTGTATAAAAGATCTCATAGATGAGATATCCATTTTCTGATAGCCTCTTATCTCCATTAGCCTAAGCAAGTTCCATACCTTTCCTCTCTGTTTTTTTTTTTTTTCGAGGAAGATTAGCCCTGAGCTAATATCTGCTGCCAATCCTCCTCTGTTTGCTGAGGAAGACTGGCCCTGAGCTAACATCTGTGCTCATCTTCCTCTACTTTATATGTGGGATGCCTGCCAGACCATGGCTTGACAAGTGGTGCGTAGGTCCACACCCAGGATCTGAATCTGCAAATCCCAGATGGTTGAAGTGGAATGTGCGAACTTAACTGCTGCACCACCGGGCTGGTCCCCCATCCCTATCCTCTTCCCCATCTAAGTTATTGTTGTCATATAGTATTCTGTTTTGTGTTGTGAGTTTGTGATTAAAATGAAGGGTTTATAGTTATTTTTATGCTTCCCTTCCCTTTATTTCTTATAATTAAATGTTTGCTAACCTCTTCTGATAGAGAGCTACTATTTTCTTAATTTGTGTATTTATCTCCTTGCTCAAGGCTTTGTAAACCTTTGCCTTTTTATTTCAGGTATGAGGACATCCTTTATCATTTCTTGTAAGGGAGGTCTAATAGTGATGAATTCCCTCAGCTTTTGTTTATCTGCAGAAGTTTTTAGTTTTCCATCTTATCTAAAGGATACTTTTGCTGGATAGAGTATTCTTGGCTGAAAGTTTTTGTCTTTCAGTATTTTGAATATATCACTCCAATCTCTCCTAGCCTATAAGGTTTCTTCTGGGAAGTCTGCTGAAAGCCTGATAGGGGTTCCTTTGTAGATTATTCTCTTCTGCCTTGCTGCCCCTAATGATTTTTTTTTTTTGTCATTGATTTTTGCCAGTTTTACTCTTATGTGCCTTGGAGCTCTTTTTGTGTTGATGTAGTTAGGAGTTCTATTGGCTTCATGTACTTGTAAGTCTAGTTCTTTCCCCAGGTTTTGAAAGTTCTCAGCTATTATTACTTTGAACAAGCTGTCTGCTCCTTTTTCCCTCCCTTCTCCCTCTAGGATATCTATAATCCTTATGTTGCATTTCCTAACTGAGTCAGGTATTTCTCAAATAATTTCTTCATTTTTTTAAAATCTTAGTGCTCTCTCCTCCTCCACCTAAACAATTTCCGTATAACTTCCCTCTAAATTACTAATTCTATCCTTCATAATGTCAGCTTTCTTTTTTTAAGTTTTCTAGATTGATCTTTATCTCATTCCTTGTGTTCTTCATTGCCAGAATCTCTGTTTGGTTTTTTTTTTTTTTTTAAGAGTTTCAATCTCTTTTGTCAAGAATTCCTTCTTTCTTTTTTTTATTGGTGAGGAAGATTGTCCCTGCATTAACATCACGCCAATCTTCCTGTATTTTTTGTATGTGACAGTCTGCCACAGCATGGCTTGACAAGTCATGTGCAGCTTCTCACTCAGGATCCAAACTCATGAACCCTGGACCACCGAAGTGGAGCATGTGAACTTAACCACTACATCACTGGACCAGCCCTGAATAATTCCTTTTGCTCATTCATTTTATTCCTGAGTTCATTGAACTGTCTTTCTGAGCTTTCTGTAACTCATTGAGTTTCTTTATGACAACTATTTTGAATTCTCTGTCATTTAGATTGTAAGTTTCTGTGACTTCAGGATTGGTTTCTAGAGACTTGTCATTTTCCTTCTGCTCTGGAGTGTTAATGTAGTTCTTCATTGCATTTGATGAAGTGATCTTTTGCTGGCACATAATGATAATATCAGACCACAGATTCCACCTGCCACCACTTGGGGGTGGGGCAAAGTGATGTTTTCTGAACCAAGTGTGTCTGCTGGAAGTTGTGCCAATAGTGCTCACCTGCATTTGCCCACTGGCTGCAGCCACTTGGCGGGTCACCCATGCACATGGAGGTGCTCTGGTGTTGATCACCTGCCTTGGGTGGGGACAGGCTGAGCTGGTGTGCTAGGTAAGGGGGCAAGGGGTCCTTTCTCTTGCATGTGCATGGGCATACTCTGCATTCATGGGTGGTTCACCTGGGCTGCTACCACACCACTCGGTGTGGAGCATTCCTGCAGGCCCAGCTGCAACTCTGAAAGCAAAAGTGTTTGCACACAGGCCTGCCTTCTCCCTTCCTCCTCTCACAGCTGCACACTGGCTGCTACACAAGGACCCACGATCAAGACAACTGCCACTCACCTCCTTCCACTGTTTCCCAGGGATCCAGTAACCCCATCTTCAGATCTAAGTCTGCATGGATCACTCAGACATCCTATTGTGCTTTGTAGGGAATCCTCTGTTGGTTAGTGAATGCCTGTTTGGTTGCAACTTAAGGGGGAGAGACTAAGGAAACAGTTCACTCTGCCATGATGCTGATATCACTCCCTCTGATGACTTTTAAACTTTTATCATTATGATGAGACTGTCTTCATCTCTGTAATGCTGTCTTCCCAGTAAGGAATTTTGTCCACAGGTGTGCTGGAACTGGCCCATACAAACTTATAGGACCCAACTGCACACATCTCTTCCCAACTCAGTGTTTGGTAATATCACATCACTGGCTTGAAATCAGCCATGAGGGAGTGTTAACACTGGAAGTTGGCAAATGTTACAAATCAGACTTTCTCATCCATCCCTAAGAACTGGTTATTAAACATTTACCAGCATAGCTCTGACTTCATTTGATATTAATTTAGCTATACCAGCTTTCCTTTGGTTAGTGTTGGCATATTATAACTTTTTTCCATCCTTTTAATTTCAGCTTCTCTATTTCTTTTCATTTAGCTGTGTCTCTCAAAATAGCATATAGGGACCAGCCCCATGGCTGAGTGGTTAAGTTCACATCCTCTGCTTCAGCAGCCCAGGGTTTCGCTGGTTCAGATCCTGGACGTGGACATGGCACCGCTCCTCAGTCCATGCTGAGGCAGCATCCCACATAGCACAACCAGAAGGACCTGCAACTAGAATATGCAACTATGTACTGGGTGGCTTTGGGGAGAAAAAGAAGAAGGGGGATAAAAAAGGAAGGTTGGCAAGAGATCTCAGGTCAGATGTCAATCTAAAAAAAGGAAGATTCTGAGGAAAAAAAACAACATATAGTAAGATCTTTTTTATATGCAGTCTGACAATCTCTGCCTTTCAATAGGAGTATTTAGTCCATTTGCATTTAATGTGTTCCGAAAAGTGCATGGAACACACTTATACAGAAAAAAATTATTAGTAGTTTATCTGAAATTCAAATTTGACTTGGTGTCCTATATTTTATTTGTTAAATCAGGTAATCTTATTCCTATCCTATTCCTAGCCCTAAAAAGAATAGAATGGTACCAGACCATAATAACAGGTTACAATGTGCCAGACCTTCTGCCAAGCTCTTGACATCTATTTTCTCATTTAATCTTCAAAACAAAACAAAACTATATAACATGCAAACATTAATCCAAAACTTTGGTGTTGG
Source organism: Equus quagga (assembly GCF_021613505.1). NCBI lineage: Eukaryota > Metazoa > Chordata > Mammalia > Perissodactyla > Equidae > Equus > Equus quagga. Next base: position 53,052,310 of record NC_060277.1, read on the forward strand.
AATTATTGTTATACTCTTTTTACATTAGAAACCAGAAGCATATGGAGATTATTTGCCCAAGCTCAGGAAGTGTCTCAGGAAGGCAGAGTTATCTTACTGTAACTTCAGCCCTACAGGTACTCAAAATGAAGTCCACTCTTCTTCTCTATATGAACTGTGACAGCTCTTTATGCATCTGAAAGATTTACAGCTGTTTCCATTTAATCTCCTCCAATTCCTCTCTCCTTGAGCAGTCAAAATATCATTCTTTTTGGGCAATATATGCAAGAATGCTATACATGCAATTCTCTTTACTCAGAATTCTCAATGTACTTCAAGATAAGGTTTACATGAAAGCACTAAAACTGAAGAATCATGTGTTTCATGGTTTCCAATGCTAGAATCATGGACAACAAAAAGATTCAGAAAACAGAGATGCTGGGCTGAATTAAAACTGATTCCAATATGAGCATTTCAGACATATTAAGAATCTAATGAGATAAATATGCCCAAATATGTAGCACCCCTAGGAATAAAAGGGAGAAAAATACCCCATGTCTTGGCAGCCCAGCACAGCTGGAACCAGAAGGGAAGCAAGTATTTGGTACACATTATTAATGTGTCCCATAAGCAAATCCACATTCCTGTCCCCTGATATTTCCTTAGTGCACTCCTAGCTTCTGTTAGCTTACTCTTGAATTTTCAGGGATTTTTTTATAGACTCTTGGTAGGTCTCTGAGAAATCTTGCTACTTGTATTCCCCAACCACTTCCAAACAAATCGTGGACTGGATCTGCCTCTGGCTTGTGAATGACCTGGTACCGTTCCAGCATATCCCTTTGGTTTCCATATCATTCAGTCTTTGTGTCAAGCCAGGCTACAGAAATGCTCTGAAAACTATAAGGTCCATACATCTGTGAGGTACAATTGCAACTCATCATCCACATATCTTAGATTTACCTGTAAATTTCTATTCTCATTCTCTTATTCATAATCTGTGTATTTGTTCAAACTCTACATTCTGAAATCTATGGAGATTGGGTCAACAAAGTATACATGATGGGTTAAAAATTGGGAAAAAGAAGCAGGAAAAGGGTTAGCAGAATTTAAGTTAATGTAAGGATGAGATGATTAAAAGTGGCTTAATGAGATTGGTGCTACACGTATACAAAGAAGGTAGCAGCCTCCCCGCGATGATTTGAGGAGTACTGAAAAATCCAGCTGCTGGAAAAAGCACTGGTTTCTTCTCCATCATCTCCTAAAAACAAGCCACAGCTAGGCTGGCTGGCAACTCTAACACAGTTGTTCTCACCTCAGTTTCATCCTGTTTACTTCAAGCTGACCTCAGCCCCAAACTAACTCTACCCACCACGATTTCAAAGTAATGTACTTTACAGTTAATCACAGCTTATAGAGATATCCTACTCTTCTAACTTTCAAGACTAGCTTATTCAAGGGAGAAAGGATTTTTGTGATTTTGCTTATATATTTATGTGAAAATCACTTACAATTCTTAACATTTTAAACTTTTCTTCTAAAATTCTCAAGTAAATTTAGCACTCTATGAAGAAGCAACGTGTCGATTCTGTGGCTTCCCACAGCCTCTGACACAATACTGCAGCCTGAGGGCACTTGAGAGTCAAGGGCAGCCCTGTGATTCTAGAACTGCAGTAGGAACAGCACCTCTGGAGCTGGCGGTGGCTGAGTGGACCTCAGCCAGGAGGCAGCACTGGGAAGGGGTCCCACGCCTTAGATGGAGGCAGCCATGTGTGAGGCCTTCATGCCACCCTATGACAAGTACCTCACTTGTGTTTCTCTCCTGTCCCAGGACACAGAGATCCCAGCCATTCTGAGAACTCTCCCCTTCTCAACATGCCCTCCTCCCTCTCCCCACAAGAGGGATGGAGAGTTAGCACACATTTCTTTTCTGGGTGGTTGAGCATGCGGCCCTGTTGGACTCCTGCCTCTCTATTCACTGACATCTAGGAGACCTGAAGAGCTGCCAGCTCCACCTGTTCAGAAGGTCGCCCCCTTGAGCACAAAAGAGACACCCCCTTTCTCTTTTCTGTCTCTCTCTTCTACCTTTGTTCTGATCCTGCCCACTCACCCAGCTGCATACACCCACAACGAGAGGTGCAGGTTTGTACCTCAGCAAAATTTCTCAGCATCTCACCTTTAGATTTGATTCTTCCTCTTTTTTTTTTAAGTGCAGTGAGATAGAAGAAGGGCTCAATACATATGTACAGAGAGAGTAGAAAACGGGAGTTAGCAACATTTATTTCTTGTAATGATTTTCCAAGATCCTAACCATTTTCCTTCTGACAGATCAAGTGTAACGACTAAACCTGATTTTTTCAGTGAGAAGAAAGATAATGCAACTTCTCTAATTCTCTGAGAAAAGAGAGCATGATTTCATCCTCAGTAGGGAGTAATGCTGCTGAACACGTGCCAGTTTGGGAGGTAAGGGAGGCTGTGATGCGTCCAAGTTTCAAAAGCTTCACAGAGGGAGATGGCATGGCATCCACCCACGCATCGCTGATAATCAGCCTGCACGCTGACTATTGTGAGAGTTTATTTACTTCATATTTCAGTAAAGAAAGTCACTGGAAGCTTCCTAATTTCCATGATCCTCTTTTGTATCATTTTTCCAACAAACTTTGACTCTCAGGCCACAGACTAGGGTTGGCTTTATGGAAGTTTACTCGGAATTGCATGTAGGAAGGGAGGTGGGAAAGCAGTGTGCAGAAGCTCCTGTATTCTCCACTTGATCCTCAGAAAGCAGTGTACTTAAAATCCATGCAATTTTCTGGAACAGCATTGAACAAGGTATTCAGTGTATCTGCATAATGTGTTGAGACATATTCAGGTATGTTAAGCATGTGTACATTAGCTGCCCTGGCTCTTTGGAAAAAAATTTTTCCAGTGTGTAATTGAGCATTTCTACTAATGTAGGGGCCAGACCAGGACATAACGGATCACAAACAAGCTAAGCATTTGCATAAAGGCCGCAACCCTTCACTCTTTTTTGGTATGGTCAGGAAAGTTTATACGCGATTAAATTATTGTTTTTATAATTTCTGGTCATTGATTTTGGTCCTAAAATGTTACCCATTTTCTCTCTACACAGTTCTGTTCTTCAAATGGAAGTCTTTATTCAGCAGGAATTCCAGTAACTTTTTGTCTCTACTCCCGTTAATTCATTCATTAAGACATCGCAGCCGTCTCCCTCAGGAAAACACAATGGGCTCACTCAGTTCTTATACCAGTGGCCATTGCTTTCATAACAGTGCCACTATGGGAGCCCCATCCTCCTTTTCCTGATGTCTGTTACTTCCACTCTGTGTCCAGTAATCCTGTATTATAAGCCTGTAGGGTTAGGCGGCTAGAAAATATTCCTCTAGAAGGGAGAGTTTGGCTGTGCGTGGTCCAAACATGTTGGTAGAGATCCATTTGAATACACAACCAAGAAAGAGACAGATTCATGGGCAAAGCTGAGCCCTAATAGGGGAATTTTGTCAGCAGTCTATGACTGGAGGTCAACTTGATATGGAAAGGAAAAAAATAAACTGTTTAGTGATATAACAGGGAGATGATGTGGCCTGTAATGGCTCCCAGGATGCCAGTCAACATCAAGGCCATGTAGCCACCAGACTAGAACCTAGAGTGGAAAAGATAATTTTGACTGAGGGCCACCTCCACATTAGCTGGTAGATATGCTTCAGCTATACTTAGGCAATCTACTTCTAAAACAATAAGTGAAGGGTCAATAACCCAATATTTCAGAGCTGACACTCCACTTTTTTCCAGATTTGACTTTTTCTTAGGGTAAGGTAATATTTTATTTCAGTGTTTGAATCCAGTGGTTGTTTCGTTAACTGCCCTTTCTATCTATTTGAAAATTTCCAAACTTGTAATAGCTACACTGGGTTGCAGAATTTGAGTCAACTCCAGGATAGAGTGACTAAAGAAATTTAATTTAAACCTTCAGTGTCAACCACTTTCCTTAGCCTGCCTGAAGTTGCCCTGCCCGTGGCACGTTGTCCTCCTTCCTGCCCACCTAATATTTCTCACCTGCTGGCCTTTCATGAGAACCTCCCAACCCAACGGAAATCCATCCCATGGAACTCTCGGCCCTTCTTCAAATGGTCTGTTTTGATGAAAAATCACCACCCCCATCAACAAATATCAATACTCTAACATGTACAATTCCAAACTCATACCAGTGATCATTGGAGTTCTATTTTCCAGCCTTCGGTTTTCAGTATATTATGTGTTGAATAGCGACACCTTCTGGTGAAGTGTCACAATAGCATGTTGAATACAGCAGGCTCTACCAGTACATTGCAGGAGCGGGGAGACAGTGTGGGAAAAAAAGAGAATGAAAGGGGGAAAGATTAATAGCTTGGCATGTGGCATCAGACGAATCCTCACTCACATAGGACCTTGCTTTGTTTTTTGAAAGGAGGTAAAAACAGATGTTTCAAACAGTTTTGTGTGAAAAGAAAAATGGGTCAATAGCTGGAGGGGAAGTGGTATAAAAAGAGAATCTTTTAAATAGAAGGGAAGAATAACAGCTTGTTTGTAAGCTGATAGGAATAACCCAGTAGAAAGAGGGAAAATAATACGTAGGTGAAAGAAAGGAGGGTTTCTGAAAGAATGTCCTCAACAGGTGAAAAAGGATGGGATCGAGTGCAGAAGTAAACGAGTTGGCCTTGGATAGGAGCAGAGAGCACTCATCAAATAGTCACAGGAGGGCACGGGAGCACAGATGCAGCTAGTGAGCAGATGCAGTGCTGGAAATTCGTGAAGTCTCCTCTGGCTCCTCTTGTGCTCAATACAATGTGAAGCAAGGTCATCAGCTGAGAGTTAGAAATGGCAACAAGTGCAGGAAACCTAGAAAAGTTGTGTGTAGTTCTGCAGGCGAGTGAGAAACTCAATGGACCTGGGAAATATAGTGCGATATTATTTAAGGATTGCAAATTTAAAGTGAGCCAGAATGGTTGTTTTTCTCCAGCCGTATTCAGCCACAAGGGTGCAGGTCAGGAGCAGGCAGAGGGTTGGGTTTGACTGTGGTTGTGGTTTTGCTATCAAGCACAACCTTTGAGGGGCAAGGGAATGGAGGACTTGCTATCCTAAAGAGCCAGGAAATATTAATATTCTTTCCCATTGATACGTTTTTAATTGGTTCCATTTGTCATTTATTTATTTACTCCTGGATAAACTGAAAGTGCCTGAGAACGCTGACTTTACTAAAACACATTTTATGCATAAACCATCTCCTGTTTGTTCTTTTGGTTTTCTTTCACAAACAAATTTTTTATTTGTCTTTTCACTTAGGATATTATCTTTAATAAGATGACTGTGTCCAAAGCCTCTGACACTAGACACTGTAGAAGGGAGAAGAAAGTTAAAAGGGAAGTTGAAATAATGTAGGTGGCCAGGACATATGAAACTATTTTTCATGGTCTAATGGTTCTTAAAACAAATCTAATTCATATAATTCATATATTATAAAAGACCCATTACTATTTCCACAGGAACTTTTCAGTAATTCACTAAATAAATATGCACTGTATGACTGTTGGATACAAACACTGTACTAGGTAAGCACCAAGGTGACTTGGAGAGAGGACAAGATCATAATACCCAGGTATTTGCAGCCTAAAAGCCCAGGTATCTGCCAGTACAAAGGTCTTCGCAGCCTAAAGGGCAAAAGTCATATATTTACAACAAACTTGCCCAAGGCAGGACAAAGCAAGCACTACAACACGAGTTCCACGACATTTGTTCATCTAACTTACCACTTTATACCATACTGGGCCTGAAACATAGTAGGCACTCAGTGAATACTGATGAATCAGTAACTGCAAAAGAGACAAGGAGCCACACCAGAGGAACAGGAGGGAGCAACGAAGGAATTCTGAACGTGGGATCTGAGAAAGCTTAGAAGCTGGCCGTTGAGGGAAAGGTAGGAGCCTAACAAAGAAGGAAGACGAGGGTGCTCCTGGTAGGAATGAACGAGACGAGCACCGCGCAGAAGCACCGAAGTCCTCGGGCATGCGCACAGCCTGCTCTGAGGACTGAGGAGCAGTATGCGGAAAGAGCAGCGATACCAGGAGGTGGAAGGCGGAGATGATTGGATAAAGGAGCTCATACTGAGCGCGTACCCTGTGCCCCACACGGTTTTAAGTGCTGCGCACGCAGGAAGTTATTTGATAGCACAGAAACCCTGTAGGGAGGCATTATTATTCCCCATTTCACAGGGGAGGAAGCTCAGGCACAGAGAAGCCAGGGACGTCTAAATTAGGGAGCTAGTGAGTCAGGGAGCCGGTGCCCTGCGTATCACTGGTACTATTAAAACATTTTGAATAGTTGTGTGACCTATGATTTGTGTTGCTACTACATTTTTCTTTCACAAATAATGAACATATTCAAGTTAAATTTAGACAGTGAGCACCACGCATATTAGCTGTTCCTCATCTGTATTTAGAAGTTCTGAATATTCAAATATATTAAATTCCATTTTCCTCTTTTACTCGTTCAGTGATATGACTATTGCCTAAAACTACTGGTTTAAGGGTGTTGTCCTGGTGTTTAATCTGCTATATACAATAGTACAATGGCATTTGTTTTTGTCCAAATTCATAATATATTTAATTAAACTTTGCTGATATTCTTGTACTATGGGAAAGATGTGGGGTTTTTTGTTTTTTCTGAAATCATTTTGCCCTTCTCTTGTCTTCGTAAGTTTGCACTTCATCCAGAGACAGTTGCTGATGGCAGCCAATTCATCATCACACAGGTTATACTCATGTTTTGTCATCATCTTGGAGAAACAGTTTCTGCTTCAAAAAATTTTCCAATCTTCTAATAAATATGCTCCCTTTTTACAGCACGTCTTCCAACTATCAATTCATTCTTGTTCAACCTTTACCTACTCTTTCCAAATACTTCTATAAACTAAAAATATCAAACTCATGAAAATGCATCCAAAGACTCTTTCAAAGTTCAGTTCAGTATCAACGTTATAATTTGTGCAGCGCTGAGCACAGCATCTAATGTGATCTAATTGCTTTGCCCAAGAGCGCCTTCATTAGCTCTAGTAAGTGTTAGTTCCCTTTCCCTCAGTAAAATGTCTAACAGTCCATGTTTCAATTTTTTTAAACTTTTGGTTTATTTTAGTTAAAATCCTTGGAAAAGATACATATTTTGTCAGTGTGGCCTGGCCTACAAATATCCTTGGACCCAAGTAACTCTAAGCCCTGTTCTCAGAGACCTTGCCCACCTCTTCCCTAGTGATGACTTGGAGCAGAGGCACAGGGAAGATTCTGATCTCTGCCCAGGTGACAGTATCATCACAGCGGTCCTCGTGCTTGGTGTAGGTAATCTAGAGGGACACAGGCTGACATGTCTGATGCTGAGGTGTAAAGGGAACCAGAGAAAGGTGGAAGATGTTTAGCCTCCTATAGAGAAGTGCCTGAAGTAGGGAAGATACGAGGAACTGTTTATGAAAGTATCTGTAACTTGGTCTTTGATATACAGAGGGCAGAAATAAGACTAATGTGTGGAAGCTACTGGAAGGTAATTTTCAGGTCAAAGGGAAGATTATTTAAGTAGAGATATTCAAAAATGGAACAAGCTGCTTCCTAGAGGAGGGAGGCAGCCATTTGCAGAATGTTTGCCTTGGGTCTCCTCCAGCAGGGAGATAGTAAAAACTGGGTGCTCGCGTAATTTATTTTCTGAACAGACACATTCAAGAATGAAAGGATAGCAGCCACCAGCCAGAATATCCCCAGCAAGCCGAGCCTCCTGTCGCCTGACTCACCCTCGTTGTCGACCACCAGCTGTGTGGACTTGACATGTGAGGCAGAAGGAAAGGCTGACCCGAGTGGAGAAAGGGAACAGGTCAGGGCTCAGGGGAACACTGGGAAACAGGGCAAATCTGTGACCTTCTCACCTCCTTTCTATTCCCACCCTGACAGGAAAAAGTCCAAAGACCCAGATCAGGCAGGATCTTTGTGAGTGAGCCTGGATATGAGCTGGATATGAGCTGGATATATTAAGATCCAGGAGAATCCAAGTGGGAAAAATTCCAGGATAGGGGCATTGTTCCCAGAGCCAGGGTGGAAGAAATACTATTCCCAAACCAAGTTATTCAGAGAGTTCTACCAGAGCATAACATAAAAACGTAAGAACAAGACCCACCCCAAAGGACAGAGATGGGGGTGACAAAGCGGAGAACAGGACCAGCCATTAGCAGGACCTCCTCACATTGTGGGCAGGCACTGCAGGAAGAACGAGAAGTGCAAGGTGCATGAGCACGGGTTCCCCAAGTACAGCCAGTGCTCCCCACACCACACGGGCCTGGAATTATCCAATGACATACATTTTCTTCCATTCTTAGTGACAACTGAAATGTAATTACAAAAACTTTACTACAACATGCCACATTGTAATCTAAGAGTGTTTGAAAGAGTTATTAAGAATTAAAATTCCTAAACTAAAATCCCCATGTTACTAACTGCAGTGGGCACTCCTGGCTGCATGCTCAGCTCCCATCCCCCTCTTGCACTTTGCCTTAGCGCTAAAGGGGCACCTTCTGCTTTGCCATGCAGCCAACCTGACTCAGGGAGAACTGGCCCCGCCTCCACAGTTAGAATGCGCCACTCAGGGTAAGCACAGTCCCCTGCCCCGTGATCGCTCAGCTCAGGTCAACAGCACTGGCACCTCCCCTGGCAATTGGTATTGGTCCAGGTACGTGGCATCAGTCAGCCATACTTTAGAGAAAGCCTATTTTTCAACATGAACAAGGACAAGCACTTTTCATTCAGTGGGAGCTGGCCTATGGGTAAAGTCACCAGGTGAGGGGGCTGAGCAAAGAGTTCAGGAGAATGGCAGAAACGCAAGAGCCGAGGCTCCCTTTTCACCAGGCTTTCCTCATCTTTAGCCTTCTTTTCTATGTGATAATAACTTCCTTATCGTTTAAGCCAGTTCGAGGTGGGTTCTCTTGACTTTTCAGCTGAAAGTATCCTTACAGAGCCATAAAACAGTGGTTCCCAAACCTGTCTGCACATCGGAATCACCTGGAGACCTTCAAAAGCTGCTGATGCCTGTGTTCCACTCAGAGATTATGATTTATTGGTCTGGTGTGTGGCTAGGTGAGCAAATTAATCTCTCAGCTCCCTTCCTTTCTGGAGATTCCTAAAAATTTATCACTGCCCAAAACCAACAGAATGCTCTGAGACTCCTCAAAGTGACAGAGAGTATGTGTTCCCATTAGGACTCTGTCCACCCTCCATGATGAAGGAGGGACTTTTATGCTTTGCAGCAAGATTTGAGTTGCTCTGCAGCTCCCCTGCTTGGATTTCTGCTGGATTCCTTTGTCTGTACTGTAATTCAGAAGATATGAGTTTGAGAGCCTTCTTTAGTAAAATGGGAATATAAATCTCTGTAGACCACATGCATATGGTCTCAAGGGACCACAGTGAGTGGTCCTAACTGTTCATCAGTAATTCCTTTCTTAAAAGGTAGAATGGATAAAAGGAAAGAGATGGGGTGGGTGAGGAGAAACAGAGGCCTGATCACACTGTCAACATCCTCTGCCACCTCTAAGCCTCAGTACCCTATGGCGTGGTAAACTGAGAAAAAGTGTCTGTTTCATCTATGTAATAGAGCTTTTGTGAGAATGGTATGAGATAATATATATGACAAAAAATTCAATCTAAAAAAGTGCTCCATGAATGTAAGTTATTACAATGAGAGGTCTAGAGATTTAAAAATGAAGTCTAGACCTAACGCTAACAGACAGAGCAGTGCCAACACAATGAACTGGCTTGGGGAGCTAAATCCTCTGCCAGTCTTCTCTCCTTGCTCTCCCCTTCATCCTTCCTCTCACCACCCCCCATAAAATATCAAGCTTGCTCTGAAAACGCAACTCTAAGTCATGTCCTTACCCCAACTCACTTTTAACCAGATTGCCACCCTCTGAGCCTCACCCATATGGAAATCCTAGGGCAGCCATTAACTGGCAGGAGGTGGTTTTGCCACATTTTTCCCTAGGTTTTTAGAATCGCTGCACTTCCTCACCAAGAGTACACACCTCTGGAGACCACAACGCTGTATCTTTCCACACTCGAACTATAATGTCTGTCAGAAGAGGCATCTCTGAGAGGTTTGAGTACTAAGTAAGGAGTGAGTTTTAGAGAGATGTGTGGGGATTGGTTTCAATATTTGGCAGTTTGTAAAGGCAAGATGACTTGAGACGTTGGCTTTTTTTAAAAAAATACACTTGATCAGCTCATTATACAATTCCCTTATTTCTGAAAATGCCTTGTCATTGGAAAATTAAATCTGGCAGTTGCACCAAAGTGGAACTTTCATAAACTAGAGGGTGACAATTTTTAGTTTATTCCATTCATTTGTCATATGTGTCACGTACGTCACATAAATATATATATTTACCAGGAAATCAATCTTTCTTTTACAGATCTCTCCACTAAAATTTACTATTCTGAAACTAAAGACATAGACAATGCCCCAAGAGTTGAAACAACTGAGAGTACTGCAAAAATGTACAAAGTGTCAAGCATGAGACAAATATTCGATCTGGCAAAGCACCGAACAAAAAGATCCACATTTTTCCCGGCTGGGGTTAAAGTCTGTCCGCAGGAATCCATGAAACAGATTTTAGCCAGTCTTCAAGCTTATTATAGATTGAGAGGTAAGGAAAGAGGTGACACCTGGTTAGCCTTCAGTTCTTCTCATCCCTTCTCTTTCACCCATCCATAGGTTGTCTTCAGCCCAAAACTTCCAGAGTCTCTCATCTAGTCACAAGACTGATAAAATCATTCATTAAAAATTATTTCAAATAATGTCCTAACAATAATTAGGACATTTAATAAGTCACCAGAAAGGCTTGGCATCTGGGTTTTACCTCTTTGTTTTATTTTTGCCAAAGCCCGATGTTGAATTTTAATGTTGTTGTCAGGAAGTAAGAATCACAGGATGATTGCAACGTCAGGAATCTGAGCAAGTTGATTTATGACTTAAGATTCCATTTTTCAAAAGCAACATTACAATCCAGATCCTCTCTCCCTTCTTGATAAGTTTAAGTTGTTTATTGCTGATCCAGCAGAAACTTCTGAAGCTTGGAAATTTGGAGGGACATCCCAGCGCAGAGGAGTCACAAATTAACAGTGTTTACCGAGACGTAATGCAGGGGTGTTAATGGGATGTACAGCACAATATCTGTGATCCCAGCAGAGCTACAGTGCAATTTTTACCCAAGGCAGCATCACAGGATTTCTGGAATCATTACGGAGTTCGATCACCCCACAGCCATCAGTGGCTGTCCTCATCATTCACTTAGCACAGATGAAAAAATTCCCATGGCTGCTTCTTCAAACAAAAAGAGAGAATCTTTTGTAGCTGCTATTAAATTCTCCAGGTAGGTCCAAATAATGCACAGTATCTTGCCTAGCTGAAGCCTAAACTCGATTCGTCCTACACGTGAGAGTTGAGGAGGTTTACCGATTTCCACCTTCATCGCATTAGATGTTTGCTCTCGTTTCGAAAAGCACAACCACCCTCCTCTATTTCAAGCCCATTGACTAAAGCAAGCTGGTTCAGTTCTCACCTGTGATGCGTGGTACATTTTGACAACTGAGAACCCATTTCATGATACTAACACCTTACAGAGTTCTTCAGTATTTCCATCTTAAGATGTACAAGAGTTGAATTAATCTGGGGAGGTCTTACCAGGCTTTGGAGGCATAAGTAACTAAGTCTCAAAAATATCAAGCCTTATGTTCCTCATATGTCTCATTTTACATAGAAGTGAAGAGATATTGCTTTCTGGCAGAAGCCACACCCACAGAGAAGTGACAAGTACTGGATCACTGTGAGAAAGAGGACTCTAATTATAGAAAATCAAGTGACTACATTAACATTCTGAGGTCCTAGCACAGCACCCCTGCATAGCAGCTTCTCGGTAATGGCTTGTTGACGGATACAGGACGCAAAGAGACCATTGAGAATGCAAGGGAAAGACAGTAACGTGTAAATTATTCATTTTGAATGTGCCTACACTTTGATCAGATAATGACGCTGGTGTATTCCATGTTATTTGTTCACAGATGGAAGGATAAATATATAATGTATCCATCACATTGAATATGAACACAACTATTATTAACTATTTTCATGTAACTTCTAATTCTTTATGATGTCCACAAATAGGATTCATCGCAGATATTTGTAGAATAGACTATTCATTCCTGCAACCAAATTTTTACCTCTGAATTTTATTCTTGGCTCTTTATTCTTGATTAGGTTTGCCTCTTTCATTCTTGCTTCCCTGGATGAAACAAACCTCTGTTTTTCTCCCCACAGCAATGACAGTTCGTTATATTTAAGACCGCCCCTGGGTGATATGAAATTTTACTATTGATCAGCATAGATTTCTTAAGTCTAACAAATTGGTTCACAAAGAAACAAGAAATAAGCCTCAGCTACAAAGCAGTGCTCCTTTGACAGAGTAACCCACTTGTTCTGTTTGCTGCTTTTACAAAATTATCTGTTGACATCTTTTAAAGTTAGGAGTGAAAGCTTCCAAATTCTTCAAAGCAAAGGAAATATTGAGCTATTTCTTTTCCCAGGGCTTAAAGCCACACAAGTGAAAATGTTTTGAGCTTCGTGGTAGAATCACAAGTATACTCATCCCATAGTACAGATGCAAGAGAGGCAAATTTGCTTCTGGTTGTCTCCTGGGCGGGACCCTGCACTCCTTCCCAGGCAAACACCTCCCTTCAAACCCTCCAGCCCTCCCCACCTCTCTCTGTCTCTCTCTTTCTCCCTCCCCTCCTCTATCTCTCTTTCTCTCTCTCCCTCCCTTCCTCTGTCTCTCTCCTCTCTCTCTTGCCCCGAATCCCAATACCAAAAGCTAGATCTTTCTTTACGTTAATGTGTGACTTAGAGAAAGTTAAAGATGGAGTGAATCCTAGCTCTTGCTACTCCGAGTGTTGTCCACAGACCAGCAGCATCACCATCACCTGGAGACTTGTTAGAAATGCAGATGCTCAGATCCCACACCAGACCTACTTTCAGAATCTACATTTTAATAAGATCCCCAGGTAATCTTTTTGTATCTTAAAGTGCTAGAAGCGCTGGTCTAGAGAACATCTAGCAACAACCTCATTGTACAGTTAGGAAAAGTGAGGTGACATGCTCAGTCAGGGCCACCATTGGTGGCAGAGCAGGGTTAGAACCCGGCATCCTGACTCCCACTCCCGTGTGTTATCTGTCCACCTAACGTGTGCCCAACCCCATGGAGGGCATCTTCATGTACCATTGGTCTAACCTAATCCTTCCAAATGTGAATAATGCTTCTGGGCCTTGCCTGGCCTCCAGGACGTGTTTTCCCTGGGGTTCTTCCTACACTGTCACACAGCCTAGCGTATGACATTCAGCAGAAAGGCTGAGGCTCTGTGGTCAGATTTCAGGCATTGGCCAGCAAGTGCAGGAAGACTGGGAAGGCAAGGCTCTGGATTTCTCTAGAATCCCTGTGTCAGTTCCTCCCGGCAGATTCAGAGAAGGGTGGCGCAGAACAGGTAAATCAAGGGGTTAGAAAAATCCAACTTTCAGAAGTTTTCAGACACCTCCAGCCCCGAGATCCTTTGACGCCTCAATTTTCAAGGGTTCTTTTGAAGCTCCCAGGTAAGGATAGGGGACTGTCCCCGAGGTCGTGGGCCCGTGCTCCTGTTCTCCCAGTCACAGAAGGATCCTGTGCCTCCTGTTTTTGGTTAGCTTCCAGGAGGCCAGAAAAAATGACATCAGAGGAGCCACCAAAAAACCTGCCCCTCAAAAAGAGTCTAAACAGAATCTACTGGTCCCTGTTTCATTCTTAACATGTTGATCCTTACAAACTACAATGCCCCAGGGAGATCATACTTCAAGCAGCTTCAGCCATTTGTGCTTCAGGAAGAAAGTTCTCTCAGAGCCTTTGTAAAGAGAAGGTTTTAATGGGGATGGGGTGTTCTGTGTCCCTGAGTTGGGAGAAAGGGCCGCCAGGAAAGGAGCAGAGCTAGGAAGAGGCAGGCACCAAAAACAAGCCGTCAGATGGATTGAGATAAAAGGACGACTTAATCTGAGACCAAAAGCAACACACTCCAGGGCGTGTCTAAGTGTTAAACAGAAGGATTATCGCATTTTGTTCTCCCCGATGCTTCGCACATGGATATTGTCAGTGAAAGTCGCCAACACTAACCCCTCAAAGGCAACGCTAGTTGATCTTATGTGTTGTTATGTCTCTGGCACCTAATGGTTTTGAACTAAACTAGCAGGTCCACTGGGGAAAGATAGAAGCACAAAATAGCATCCCCACAGCAGGTGTGGAATATGTAGCCAAGAAGGACAGCAAGGGCAGCCCGTGTGCTCAGACTGGCCACACAACTCTTAGGATTTGGACAAATCTAAACACCAGAGTGTTGTTTCCTTCTCACCTGCCGTGCAGACTCTTGACTAGGGATGAAGAGCGGAAGACTGACTGTGATGATGGGTTCGGGGAAGGAAGTAAACCTCTCTGCTCCTTGCCTGCCAGGGGAGAGGGCGTGTTCACAGAAGGGGGTTCTCCAGGGAGAGGCTGCTCCTTCGCTCTCCAAGTGGGCTGGCCCCTGTGTTTCCCCAAATGAGGGAAACTCCATGGCAGATTTGAGGTGTGGGGACTGCACCCACTGCTGGCTATGTGGGTTCTGGTCAGGTGGCTGCTGGTAAATGACCTGAGCTTCTGTTGGTCTGGAGTCTTCTTTGCCTCTTAAAATAGAAAGCTAAGAAGACTCCAGACAGAATCAGTGGGGAGCTAGGGAGGATAAAGCACAGGAGCAAGAGTCTCCAAGCTCGTCTCCTCTCCCCTTGTTCCTCACCCCACCCCCACCTCTCTCAGCACGGCCATCAGAGTTTCTACAAAGTTCAGTGATGTCAGCTTCTGCCCCAGAGCCTCCAATTGCTCTCCATTCCTCTAGAGGTAAAACCAACATATTATAATTCCTTATAACAAAAGCCAGCTCATCTTTTTTCCTCGCTTTACCCCCTAAAATAATTGTTAAACTATGTACCCCCTTGTATGCTTTTCATTTGGCATCTGAAGTTTTTCATCATAAATTTAATTAATTCAATAGGATGTAACTTTTGGTGAGTTGTATATATTGATATTGAAAATAAAATAAGAATTAGAGCCTTCATATGTATCCAGTGGAATCTACCACAGCCCCTCAGTACTTACATCAAACACTCTCAACAAACATGTGAAGGAACTCTCCTTAACGGGAGGAAACGTCGCTCGGCTTTCTCTCCACACGCCCACGTTTCCATTCCACCTCCCACTTCAGAGTCTTAATGTAATTTATTTTATGCTTCAAAGTCTGTTATCGATTACTTTCAAATACTTCTCAGTAACAAAAATATGTATATAAATTGAAATTATATTTTTATTTATTTCCTGTTACTGTAGGTTTTATGTGTACAAAGAAATTTCTTCCAGATTCACTTGCATGTATAGTTATTTTTAATATGTAATTGATTAAAACAGATATTATAAATTTGACAAAAATTTTAAGTAAGTTTTTATTGACAGATGGATACATGATCAGATACAGGTTTTGTGGGCGCTAATAGTTATAAATCTAAAATTGGGAGCAAGGCTTGGAAGGGGCCAGTTTAAAGGAAGGGCCTGTGGCTTAAGCTTCATCCACTTCTGCCTCTGGACAAGTGGGTTGCTTTGATTTTGCTCCTCTATTAATTTATGTGCCTTTACTTATTATTTAAATTGTGTATTGCTAAAAGGAGACAGAATTTAGCATCAATTGTATCCCTATTCTTTTACTTAGTGTCACTCAAACGCTGAGAAGATTTGTTACATAGCCAGTAGATGGGAACAGATGGAGTTTTGTTATAGCAATATCCTACTTTTTAAGTTCCTTTGGCATTATGTGCCAACAATCCCATCATGACCTGTCATCATTATTTTTAATGATCTATCAGCTGTCAACTCCATTAAGACTCCTAATTTGTTGAAAGCAAAGAATCGGAAGCCATCCTAGTTGCAAAAATGTGTGCTGCCCTCGACTAAGTTCACTCCCTTTCTTAACCTCAACACTATTGTTTCCAATGGTCCCTTTCTGTGGCGACCTCGCGGCACTGTGTGCCGTAAGATAGGGGTGGATGAAGGGGGAAGGGGGGTGACCAAAGGGAACATGAAGAAGGAAAGGTGTGTCCTTGGGCAGCCTGACTTTAAGAAAGCGTGATAGGAAAGCTGAGACCTAGAAATTGACTCTCTTTCAACCTGTCTGCATGCCTGTCTATCCCTTGGAAAGTCGCACAGCGAGGGGCCTGTGCCGAGTGCGAAGACTACTGGGCACCAGGCCCCACACAACCTGTGTCCCCCTCACCACATCTTTCTGGCTTCAACTTCCTACTCTCAACCTTGCTCTGGCCACCTGACCTCCTTGCTGTTCCTTCAATTTCTCTGGCATTCTCCAAGCTTGGGAGCTTTTCCCAAATGGCTCAAAAGTCACATTTATAATGAGTCCTTCCTCCACCACCCTGTTTTAAATTGTAGTCTTACATACACACACTCATATTCCCTAACTTCCTTCTTTTATTTTTCTCCATAGCACAGATAGGTTCTCAATAAATATTTGTTAAATAAATTAATTTCTGTGGGCTATAAACTAGTGTGTTGACTTAAGCCATGAAAGAGCTTTCCATGTTATAATATTGTGCTTTGGGTGGGGAAAGGGGATCTTCTTAAGATCTTCTTTTCAACCCCTAATGACGCTGCATTGCAGTGTGTCAGGAGGCAGTATGGGAAGCGTATCGGATCTTTCTGGACCGCATCCCGGACACAGGGGAATACCAAGACTGGGTCAGCATCTGCCAGCAGGAGACCTTCTGCCTCTTTGACATTGGGAAAAATTTCAGCAGCTCCCAGGAGCACCTGGATCTCCTTCAGCAGGTGAGCCCAGACACTGGAGGACAGGCACCCTGCGCAAAGAGCTCCCGCCTCCAGCCCCTGTCCCTTGTGATCTGGTTTCCACAGCATAAGGGTTAGTTGAAGAAATGTTGGAGACATCTGATAAAGCCAGAAGGGATTTTATTCTTGCAAAATAACCTTGTACAGGCAATGAAGTGAAGTTAAAGGGAAAAGGGAATGAAAATAGACTGTAGCTCTTCAGTTGGCATTATCTCCTGGTAAACTACTTTTTATCTTTCTGCAGAGAATAAAACAGAGAAATTTCCCTGAGAGGTAAGTACCCAAAATAGAGAGCTGCATGCTCTTGACTTTTGAAAGATCATATAATGGAGTAAAAACTGAGCTATTGGGTCTTTATGATATTATGTTATTCACTGTGATCTGTGCGCGTTATTCTGACTGAAAATTTATGCATATATTGTGCTGAAGATAAATGAGTATATAAGGCAATATATATAAGGGGAATAGATAGACCTTATGGACTAAGATTGACATTTGCACTATATTTGCAGATAAAATGAATTCATTATGATGTGATAAGTATCTAATGTATGTTTTCACTCATAAGATATAGAACAATTGAAATAGTTTGATTATTAGAATTTAAGATAAACTGTTAATTACATCTGAAAAATATTTAATACAATTGGGAAGCAACCTGAACTCTCATTTGGTATTCTGTAAAGTGTTAGTATTTCTCAGACTAAATTACTGAAGCTCTGAGCTATACCCTCAACAAGAACTGAATATCAAATAAGGAAATCAAAATGCAAAA
Source organism: Equus quagga (assembly GCF_021613505.1). Classification (NCBI taxonomy): domain Eukaryota; kingdom Metazoa; phylum Chordata; class Mammalia; order Perissodactyla; family Equidae; genus Equus; species Equus quagga. Next base: position 53,070,090 of record NC_060277.1, read on the forward strand.
AAAAAAAAAAAAAACGAAAGAAAAACTACATTGGAGAAAGTGATTAACGAGGAGAGATGTTGTCGCCAAATTCTAAGCTCACAAATTACATACATTTTATAATATTTAGGAATCTAAATCTGAAGATAATAACACAACAAAGAGAGACATAAATTTGCCTGTATGAATTACTGACAGTTCTTCATGCTGCCTTTCACGTTTGTTCCTTCATTTCTATTCCTTTGCCAACAACCTGGTCCTGGGCCTTATTAATTTACACAATGAAAAATGTTAAACCTGGTCTCCTCAACAGGTTTCCCTGCCTTTAACCTCTTCCCTCCTGAACTTGCATAGCTGCTGCTGCATCAGCAAGTCTGAAATACTCCTTTTCTTACACCAAGCCCTGTTCAGTGGCTTTCAAAAGATTCCCACCTCTTCCTCTTGCCCTTCTGAAGACCTCTCCTGCCCTCCCCACCTGCTCTGTGTGCAGAAGGCTGAGCGGGAAGGACTGAATCACTGGCATCTCTTTCCCTCTGACTTCTGGGTAGGGCCAGCCAATGGGGAGCAGGGGATCAGACGAGGGAGGAGAATGAGGTAAGGGAATTTATCACCTCCCCTTACCCCTAAACTGCGAAGTCTTTGAGGACTGTTGACATCCTTCCACTTCCCCGAAGCTCCTGTCAGGCAGCCCTGTCCACAGAGCCTTCTCTGTCTGTGTTGGTGGTGGCGGCACAATCCTCTCGCCCCTCCTGCACTAGGCGTGGCTTTAGCACCCCACTGTTGCCAGCCCTGGGGTACTGCACTCACCATGTGATTGCTCTCATACTCTTCCACAACTTAGTAAGTAATCCCTTCATTAAACTTTGTTCAAATTACCCCACTATGAGTAAACCATCTGTTTCCTGCCAGGACCTTTACTGAGGCAGAGGCCAAACTAATTGATCAAGGCCTTTCACCGTCTGACCTTTCTAACTCTGCCTCCCACTACTCATGATCCCAGTGCTGCCACCTTGCCACTTCCTCACTGCCACAGACCGCCCCTACTCACCCTGCTCTGACCCCCGGCCTCTCCCACTTGCCTGCAAGAACCTGCCCTCTCCACCCCACTTATCCACACCCTCCTCTCCTTTCAAGCTCCAAGTAGAGTGCCCCTCCCATGATGTCCGAACAGATTCTGTGAGCCTGCAGCCATCCCTCCTACTTTGTACTCTATTTGGCACTTACATTTTCATTTGACACTTGCTTGCTTTACCCTATTTCCCTGTGAGAATGTAAACTCGTCAAGGGCAGGAACCGTTTTCTATTTCTCCGTAGAATTGAGCAAAGTCCTCATATATTTTGTTAATTGATATGTCTATGGAGCCACTCTTTGGCAAATTTTAAAAAGTTATCACCAGAAGGAATAACGTGACTCAGGAACATCCTAGTACTAGGCTGTTAACTTGGTTCACAGGACACAGACATACTCACTCTTCTGATTTAAATATGGGATGATACTCTTCTATTTTCACAAAAAGAAAAAAGGAAGAAAAGCAGAGGCCATCCATAAGAAAAAATTCAACAGAATGTGCCAAGACCATAGAGAAACATTAGAAATTACAGGAAACAATTACCCAAGACAGAAAGAGAAAGAAGTGGAATCATCCCATCCACTCCCACACCCACCAGCATCGCTGGAGAGAATGAAGTAGTGAGAGACAGACATTCGACATTAGCTATTACCAAGTTGTTAAAAAAAAAAAAAAAAAAACCTTCTGTTTTACTTCAAACCTTTCCAAGAAGACAAAACAGAAAAATTTCTCACCTGGCTAGTCCATAAATCTGCCAGTCTCAAATGACTTTAAAACAAAAGCCAGTGGAAGAACCCAGTGGCCTAGCATCCCAAATTACAGCCCCTCGGTAACAGTCTAGATTGCCGGTGCGGTGGAGGATCTCACCTAATGGCAAAGGGCAAGGAAATAGCATCTGCCACAGGGTCCTGCACAAAGTGGGCCGTTGGCTTGTAATTGATGCAGTTGCCAGCATTTGCACCACTACTCTTCTTGGTTATTTTTTTTTTACAGCAAAGTAAAACAAGGATACCAAATTTATAATAGGAGGAAAGAGACTTTACTATAACCAAAGACCCGTAAAGTGAAAAAAAAAGGAAGAAAATTGTCTAAATTACAAATGCTCTAATGTTTGATATAATGAGGGTTTACTAAATATAATTTCCATAAAAACTATTCATTAAGCACTGTTGACACAAGTAACCAATAATCAACCTATAGATTAAAAATGAGGTGAGTTTATTTATGAGCCAGTCTGAGGACTACAGCCAAGAAGCGCAATCTCCACCAGGGAGGAGAGCACTCGGGAGAAGCATGTTTCAGTACAGTTGGTACTTTTCAGAACAAAGAACATACATTAAACACACCCAGGATACATATTCATCAAAGAGTCAAAGACATACTCAGTTGCAAATTAGTAGGTCAACATGACCCTGATGACAAGGGAAGGGAACTTATCTCCAGGAGCACTGGTACTGACCTGGTGTTGTAGGAGGGGAATATGCTTTCTTATCTTCAAAGAGTGAAAGCACTTTTACTTTGAGATAAAGTTTGATGCATTCTTTACACTAATGGTTAGAGCAGACGGACAACGTGCGTTTGATAGGGCATAAGTTAGACTTTAGTTCAGGCCAGAATAGCTACCCCAAATACCTTCACATGTGAAAATATCTAGTCAGCACATAGCATAATACCTGCATAAACAAAGAAGAATACCTAATTCCAAATTCCACTGTACAGTCTGAATTTATATTTAGCCTGTGGGCACCAATATGGTCTTCCATGTTTACGACAGACACCCGTTCTGATTAGTCAGAGTCCACGCCAGGCTGATTGACAATATGTTGTATATTACCCCTCTTAGCACTTTGGCAGAATTGGGGTAGTAGGAATATGAAGATAGTCCCTTTGGCTATGGCCAATCTGGATGACTCTACAATAATAGAGCACCTAGCCATTCCCTTTGGTCCTCCCATCATCATGAGCCACAGAAAACTGGATCAAATATATTGGTCAACTATGACTATTTTGTACTAACACAGACACAATCTTTTGGAACCTAATAGCTTATAGTAACAACTCTTTCAGTGAGCTTCAAAAGACACAATTAATGCTACTCCTTTGTAACTAAAGCTTACTAGAATTGGCCAACATTCCATGCAGACAGCTATATAACCATAACCTTGGATCTGCCTTTAGATGTCTTCCACACTGCCACTGCATGGCTCTGCGAACCTTCCCACAACTCTCTAGCTGGTTACTATTTTAGGCAATGTTTGTGTTCAGAATAGGGATTTAATACACCTGCATTATTCAGAGACATATCTCTCTCCCATTACTGAAACCACAAGAGTTGCTTTTTTTTTTTAATTGAGGTAACACTGGTTTATCACATTATATAAATTTCAGGTCTACGTCATTATATTTTGGTTTCTGTGTAGACTACATCATGTTCACCACCAAAGACTGATTACCAACCATCTCCATACACATATGCCCAGTCACCTCTTTCACCCTCCTCCGTCCCATCTTCCCCCCTGTAACCACCAATCTAATCTCTGTATTTACATATTTGTTTGTCGTCGTCCTATTTATGAGTGAGATCAGACAGTATTTGACTTTCTCCATCTGACTTATTTCACTTAGCATAATACCCTCAAGATCCATCCATATTGTCACAAAAGGCCAGATTTCATCGTTTCTTATGGCTGAGTAGTATTCCATTGTGTATATGTACCACATCTTCTATATCCATTCGTCCCTGTTGGGCACCTAGGTTGCTTCCAAGTCTTGGCTATTGTGAATAATGCTGCGATGAACAAAGGGGTGCAGCTATCTTTATGCTTTCATGTTTTCATGTTCTTTGGATAAATACCCAGCAGCGGAATAACTGGATCATATGGTACTTCCATTCTTAATTTTTTGAGGAATCTCCATACTGTTTTCCACAGTGACTGCAAGAGTCTGCCCACCCACCAGCAGTGTATGAGACTTCCCTTTTCTCTCCATCCTCACCAACAATTGTTATTTTTTGTTAATTATAACCATTCTGCTGGGTGTAAGGTGATATCACATTGTAGCTTTGATTTGCATTTCCCTAAGAATTAGTGATGTTGAGCATCTTTTCATGTGCCTGTTGGCTATCTGTATGTCTTCTTTGGAAACAGACCTTTTGCCCATTTTTTGATTTGGTTGTTTGTTTTGTTCTTCTTGAGATGCATGAGTTCTTTATATATTTTGCATATTAACTGCTCATCAGATTTTTAGGTTGTCTTTTCGTTTTGTTCAGTTTCCTTTGCTGTTCAGAAGCTTTTTAGTTTCATGTAGTCAAATTTGTTTATTTTTTCTTTTATTTCCCTTGCCCAGTCAGACATGGTATTTGAAAATATGCTGCTAAGACCACTGTTGAAGAGTGTACTGCCTATGTTTTCTTCTAGAATTTTTATGGTTTCAGGTCCTACATTCAAGTCTTTAATACATTTTGAGTTAATTTTTGTGCATGGTATCAGATAATGGTCTGCTTTCATTCTTTTGCATGTGGCTGTCCAGTTTTCCCAACACCATTTATTGAAGAGACTCTCCTTTTCTCCATTGTATGTTCTTGGCTACCTTGTCAAAAAATTAGCTGTCCATAGATGTGTGGGTTTATTTCTGGGATCTCGAATCTGTTCCATTGATCTGTGTGTCTGTTTTTGTGCCAGTACCATGCTGTTTTGATTACCATAGCTTTGTAGTATATTTTGAAATCAGCGAGTGTGATACCTCCAGCTTTGTTCTCTTTCCTTAGGATTGTTTTGGCTATTCAGGGTCTTTTGTAGTTTCATATAACTTTTAGGATTCTTTGTTCTATTTCTGTGAAAAATGCCATTGGAACTTTGATAGGGATTGCACTGAATCTGTAGATTGCTTTAGGAAGTATGGATATTTTAACTATGTTTTAATTCTTCCAATCCAAGAGCAAAGAGTATCTTTCCATTTCTTTGTGTCTTCTTCAATTTCTTTCAACAACGTTCTATAGTTTTCAGTGGGCAGGTCTTTCACCTCTTTGGTTAAGTTTATTCTTAGGTATTTTATTCTTTTTGTTGCAGTTGTAAATGGGATTGAATTTGGGTTTTTTGGTTGAGTAAGATTAGCCCTGAGCTAACGTCTGTGCCCATCTTCCTCTATTTTATATGTGGGATGCCCGCCACAGCATGGCTTGATAGGCAGTGTGTAGGTCCATGCCTGGGATCCGAATCTGTGAACCCTGGGCCACCAAAGTGGAGCATGTGAACTTAACCACTATGCCACCAGGCTGGCCCTGAGATTGTATTCTTAATTTCTCTCTCTGCTGCTCTGTTGTTAGTGTATAGAAACACAACTGATTTTTGTATGTTAGTTTTGTACCCAGTAACTGTACTGTATTCATTTATTATTTGTAAAAGTTTTTTGGTGGATTCTTGAGGGTTTTCCATGTATAAAATCATGTGATCTGAAAATAGTGACAGTGTCACTTCTTCTTTTCCAACATGAATCCCTTTTATTTCTTTTTCTTGCCTGATTGCTCTGACTAGGACTTCAAATACTATGCTAAATAAGAGTGGTGAAAGTGGGCATCCTTGTCTGTTTCCTGTTGTTAAAGGGATAGCTTTCAGTTTTTCTCCATTGAGTATGAAATTAGCTGTGGGTTTCTCCTATATGGCCTTTACCAGGTTGAGGTACTTTCTTTCTATACCCACTTTATTCAGAGTTTTTATCATAAATGGACACCATATCCTGTCAAATGCTTTCTCTGCATCTATTGAGATGATCATGGGATTTTTATTCTTCATTTTGTTAATGTGGTGTATCACATTGATTGATTGGTGGAAGTTGAACCATCCCTGCATCCCTGGAATAAATCCCGCTTGATCATCGTGTGTGATCTATGTAATGTATTGTTGTACTTGATTTGCTAGCATTTTGTTGAGGATTTTGATTGACATTCATCAGTGATATTGGCCTGTAATTTTCTCTTTTTTGTGTTGTCCTTGTCTCGTTTTGGTATCAGGGTAATATTGGCCTTGTAGAATGAGTTAGGAAACTGCCCCTCCTCTTCAATTTCCTGAATTTGACAAGGCTAGGTATTAAGTCTTCTTTGAATTTTTGGTAGAATTCACTAGGAAAGCCAACTGGTCCTGGACTTTTAATTTTGGGGAGATTTTTTATTATTGTTTGATCTCCTGCCTGGTGATTAGTCTATTCAAATTCTCTGTTTCTTCTTGATTCAGTTTTGGAAGGTTGTATGATTCTAAGAATTTATCCATTTCTTCTAGATTATCCAATTTGTTAGTATACAGCTTTGCGTAGTATTCTCTTATAATCTTTCGTATTTTTGAGGTATCTTTTGTAATTTCTCCTCTTCTGTTTCTGATTTTATTTATCTGAGCCTTCTCTATCTTTTTCTTGGTGAGTCTAGCTAAAGGTTTATCTATTTGGTTTATCTTTTCAAAGAACCAGTTCTTAGTTTCATTGATTTTTTTCTATTGCTTTTTTAGTCTCTATTTCATTTACTTCAACCCTGATTTTCATTATTTCCTTTCTTCTACTGATTCAGGGCTTTATTTCTTCTTCTTTTTCTAGTTTCTTTAGGTGCACTGTTAGATTATTTGAGATTTTTCTCTTTTTCTTCCAGTTATTTTATTGGGGTCACAATGGTTTATAACATCGTGTAATTTCAGGTTTAAATTATTTAGTGTATGAGGGGTCCCTTTTATTTGAGATTTTTCTTCTTTGTTGAGGTAGGCCTGTATTGCTATAAACTTCCCTCTTAGTACTGCTTTTGCTGTGTCCCATAAATTTTGGCATATTTTCATTTTCATTTGTCTCTAGGTATTTTTTCATTTCTCCTTTGATTTCTTTGTTGACCCAATAGTTGTTCAGTAGAATTTTGTTTAATCTCCACAAATTTGTGGTTTTTCCAGTTTTCTTCCTATAGTTGATTTCTAGTTTCATAGCATTGTGGTCAGAATAGATGTTTGGTATTATTTCAATCTTTGGAAATTTATTGAGACTTGTTTTGTGGCCTAATATGTGATCAATCATGGAGAATGTTCCATGTGCATTTGAAAAGAATGTGTATTCTGTGGGTTTTGAATGGAATGTTCTGTATATGTCTACTAAGTCCATCTGATCTAATGTGTCATTAAGGCTAACGTTTCTTTATTGGTCTTCTGTTTGGATGACCTATCCATTGTTGTAATTGGAGTGTTAAAGTCCTCTACTATTATTATGTTACCATCTATTTCTCCTCTTATGTCTTTTAATAATTGCTTTATATATTTAAGTGTTCCTATATTTGGTGCATAGATATTTACAAGTGTTATATCTTCATGTTAGATTGTTCCCTATTTCATTGTGCAGTGCCCTTCTTTGTCTCTCCTTACAATTTTTCTTTTAAAGTCTATTTTGTCTGATATAAGTATTGCTACCCCTGCTTTCTTTCATTGCCATTTGCATAGACTATCTTTTTCCACCCCTTCACTTTCAGTTTGTAAGTGTCTTTAGGTCTGAAGTGTGTCTCTTATATGCAGCATATGTATGGATCTTGTTTTTTTACCCAATCAGCCACCTTATGCCTTTTGATTGGAGCTGTTAGTCCATTGACATTTAAAGTAGCTATTGATAAGAATATACTTATTGCCATTTGGTTACTTTCTTCTGGGTGTTTTAGTAGTTCTTCTCTGTTCCTTTCTTCTTCTCTTGCTCTCTTCCTTTGTGGCTTGATGGCTTTCTTTAGTATTATGTTTGGGTTCCTTTCACTTTTTTGTGTGTGCATTTATTATAGATTTCTGGTTTATGATTACCATGAGGTTCATATCTAATAATCTCTGTAAATAGCAATCTATATTGTTGATGATCTCTTACATTTGACTGCTTGCTAAAAGCTCTACTCTTACTCCCCTCCTCCCACATTTTGTTTTTGATATCATATTTAAGCTCTTTTTTGTGTGTATCCACTAACCTATCTTGGAAATAGATAACTTTAGTACTTTTGTCTTTTGACTTTCATAGGTGGTTGTTCTGTTACCTTTACTGTATATTTGTCTTTACCGGTGATTTTACTTTATTTTTTCTTGATAATTTTCTTATTCCTATTCATGGTCTTCTTTTCCACTTAAATTAGTCCCTTTAACATTTCATGTAAGGCTGGTTTATTGATGATAAACTCTTTTAGTTTTTGCTCGTCTGCAAAACTCTTTATCTCTCCTTCCATTCTCAATGATAACCATACTCAGTAGAGTATTCTCGGCTGTAGGTTTTTTCCTTTCAGCACTTTAAATATATCTTGCCACTCTCCTTTATCCTGTAAGGTTTCTGCTGAGAGGTCAGCTGATAGCCTTATGGGGTTTCCTTTGTGTGTCACTTGTTGCCTTTCTCTTGCAGCTTTTAGAATTCTCTCTTTGTCTTTAGTTCTTGACATTATTGTTTTTGAGGAAGATTAGCCCTGAGCTAACTACTGTCAATCCTCCTCTTTTTGCTGAGGAAGACTGGCCCTGAGCTAACATCCATGCCCATCTTCCTCTACTTTATACATGGGACACCTACCACAGCCTGGCTTTTGCCAAGCAGTGCCACATCCGCACCCCGTATCCGAACCAGCAAACCCCAGGCCACCAAGAAGCAGAACGTGCAAACTTAACTGCTATGCCACCTGGCTGGCCCCAGTTCTTGACATTTTAATTATAATGTGTCTTATTACAGGCTGCTTTGGGTTGATCTTGTTTGGTGCTCTCTTTGCTTCCCGTACCTGCATGTCTGTTTCCTAACTTAGGTTAGGAAAGTTTTTCAGTTCTTATTTGTTTAAATAGAGTCTCTTTTGTCTCTCTCTTCTCCTTCTGGGACACCTATAATACAGTTGTTAGTGTGCTTGATGTTGTCCCAGGGGTCCCTTAGACTATCCTCATTCTTTTTAATTCTTTTTTCTTTTTTCTGTTCAGCTTGGATGATTTCCTCTACTCTTTCATCCAGCCCACTGATCTGTTCTTCGGCATCATCTGCTTTGCTATTGGTTCCATCTAGTGAATTTTTCATTTCCATTATTGTATTTTTCAGTTCTAATTAGTTCTTTTTTATATTTTCCAATTCTTTGTTGAAGTTCTCACTGTATTCATCTATTCTTCTCCCAAGATCAGTGAGCATCCTTATGACTATTAGTGTGAACTCTTTATCAGGTAGGTTGATTATCTCTGTTTCATTTTGTTCTTTTTCTGAGGATTTGTCCTGTCCCCTTATTTGAAACATATTCTTTTGTCTCCTCATTTTGCCTATTTCTCTGCACTTTTATCTGTGTTTTAGGTAGATCAGCTAAGTCTTTCAATCTTGGAGAAGTGGTCTCATGTAACATATGCCTTATGAGGCCCACAGTGGGCTTCCCTCTTGTCACCAGTTCCAAATGTTCCAGGAGTGCCCCCTGTGTGGGCTACCCAAGTCTGTTTGTTGTGGTGGGGTTGCTCTTACTGTAGGTGCCTGGGGAGGTTAGGCTGTCCCCCTGGACAGCTGGTTATAAGGCTCAGCTGTGTACAGCTGCTATGGTCCCTTCAGTCACTTTATTGGGTTGAGGGAGCCCCAGCACAGTTGGCTGCAAGGTCTAATAGAACATTCCTACTGCAGTTTTTCTGTTAAGTGAATAAGACCCTAGCATGACTGGTTGCTAGACTCAGGGGCTCACAATTGCTGTAGGCCTCTGGCCTGCAAGGCTGTTGTCAGCTCTCTCAGTTGTACAGCTTGGTGGGGCCAGCCCCAGGCATGGCAGCACATAATTGTTTTAGGCATTGGAAGGTGGGGCAGATCCCCTATATGGCTGTTTAAAGGAGCCCAGGTCTGCTGCAGCTGACAAGCCCCACCCCCACAGGCCCACACACCCTGTCCATGCAGTCCTGCCCTGTGTGTACACCTCACCCCACTGAAGCAGACCCACTTGCCCTGCTGCAGAGGTCACACACACCCCACCTATGCAGGTCCACAGGTTGCCCAAGGGGTTGCTTGTGGGTAGGGCCCATCCCTAGGGCAGGCTGTCTGCCCTGGTTCAACTGGATTAAATCTGTGCTCTAGTGGGTTGGGCAAACCCCTGTGCTAACAGGCCAGGGGAAGAGCTCCAATGGCATCTGCCAATTTCTGTGTCAGCATACCTGTACTAGGTCACAATAATGTCTGCTGCCAATGTCTCAGTCCCTTGGGAGGTGGTCCCAGCCACCTCCTGCCTCCCTGAGATATGCCTAGAGCCTATAAAGTGAGTCTCTTTTTACCAAAAGACTGTGTACCTTTCTTTCTGGTGATTTTGTGTTGCTTTCCTAAACAGGTGAATTTGTGCATGGGCCCTTTAAGAGCAGGCTTTTCTTTCTCTTATGTTCAATAGCTTTTCTGGGTTTATTCCCCACTGTTGTTAACAGCCAGCCAAGCCAGATATTATGACACTTGCTTCAGTTGTGCAGAGTTCAAAAGCTGCTTATTGTGGCTTTGCTCTCCCACTCAGATCCTCCACTCCTCCAGGGAAGGCTTCATACCTTAGGATTGCTCCTGGCCATGAAGCACTGCAGCTAGAATGTGGCTTTGTTCTCTCCAGGAAGGAATTTCTGCCTCTTCCACCCTCAGTCAGCTGCGTCCCTTGTTGTGGGGGTTCTTTTTATCCAGTTTCCAGTCCTCTTTCAGGGGTAATTGTTCCAAGAGTAGTTGTAAATCTGTTGTGCCTGAGGGAGAAGGTGAGTTCAGAGCACTCCTACACCTCCATTTTCCAAGCAGTCCCAAGAGTTAGTTTGTCAGATAAAATTAATGACTCTCTGGATTTGCAGGTTTGAGGGTCTGAGATTTTAGTAAGAATATTTCAGTCCTAGATCATGTCATTGATTTTCTTTGATGTTAAGGACACGGTGTAAGCACAAGGGCTTACAAAGACCAGCTTTGCCTCCTGTGGAAATACTCCCCAGGACCACGCAAAACCAAGATGCTTATGGAAAATCCTGGAGTCAAACAGAACGATTTGGGGAATTGTTTGAATTTTCACCTGATGAAAATATATTTGACAGTTACTTCAGCTATGAAAAATCAGGCAGATCCAATTTTAAAGTATACCTTTTCTTTAACTTTTAAGTCCACTGAGTATAGGAAATTTAAATGCATTTCCTCTGTTGTCATCAAGCTCTCTTTCACCACCTCTTCTTTTTTTCCTATTGTGCTGATAGAAAAGGTGAAATATCCCCAGAGGAGACAGTAGGAATGCCTGGAGACACTCTTCCTTTTTCTACAGGTAAGGTTACATGTCCTCATTTTGTCTGCTTCTGAACCTTAATTCAAATCATCTTGAAGACGTGGTACTTCAAAAGCAATCCTTAATTGAAGTTGAAAAATTTATAATGTACATTTTCAAAACTAACTTGTATTTCTAACTCTATAAAATAATTTAAATTCATTGTATAAAACTTGGAAAATCTAGAAGAGAATAAGGTAAAACCAAATCACTCCAAATTATCCTACAATTTGGAGGCAATCGTTACCAGTATTTTCAAACAAACAAATTCAAGAAAAATATCTGTGTATGCATCCATTCTATAGTCACCAGAAGAAAAATTAATGAGATCTCACAACCAGAACTCTTTAACTGTAATACCGTTATAGTTAACTGTATGTAGGAGATACATATTTAACCCTTTAACATATCTAGGAGAGCACCAAAATTTGGTCTAGGAAGAAAGAATGATGAGTTCAACTGGGACTAACAGTGTGAGTTATATTTTTCTCAAGAACATATTTATGTGATCTTTAAAAAAAAAGGAGTTCAGAATGCACCTAACATCTGGAAATTCCATAATGATGGAAAAAGTACTTGATATTTTGACCTTGCTCTAATGTAACCTCCTCCAGTCTCATTTTTGTGCCTGTAATTTTTTTAATTTCCACAGATGTTGCCAGCATCTCCCTCGGGCCCTTGCCTCTCTCTCCTGATGAGACACTCCTCAACGTCACCCAGATGCCTATAGTAAGACATTCTGAGAGCCAGTCTAGCCCTTCACATGCCTGCTTTTGTTTTATTAGTGAAACAGGAAAAGAGAATGGACAAACCAGCCATCCAATGTTATTAGGGCTACATTTTTATCACTCTGATTAAGAGTCAGTGACTTTGTTTTAGTTAGCATCCTCACTTCTTCCTAGAGACTAAGGGGGAAAATAAATTGAAAACAAGGACAAAGTGAGAGGAATTGCAAGAAGCAGTACCTCGCAGAACCTTCTAGACAGCAGGTGCTCACCAACATTAGAATGAATGCATCTATCAATCAACCCATCAAGTTCTTTCTCCACTGAAGTGTGATCTCATGCTGACAACAAGGGTAGAAGTTTCGTTCTCAGTCATGTCCAGGATGAATAGTTCAGATAAATATCAAAATGATCAAAATCTTGTGTGTCAAATGGGGAAAAATAGAAAGTGTTCACAAGCAAAGAGGAGCACTGGCCACAGCTCTCTTTGAGTGAAAAGGCATGCAGGATGAGGGGATTGTCACAGAATTTAATGTTGGTTATCAAAAGGGGGGGGGCATTTGTAACCCCCCAAGAAAGCTTTGATCCTAGACACTCAGTCCCAAAGCAGGGAAACGCCATCCTGGTTCCTCCTGAGTGTCAGGACTGTGGCAGCACCCAGTGAGCAGCAGGCTCAGAAGGGGGCAGAAGCATAGGGGTAGCAAATCAGAACCTGCACATCTCGTCCAGGCTGCCACTGCGGACTCCCCATGTCTGGGCGACTTCTCCAGCTCTTTCCCTTCCTGTGATCCTCTCCCCAAGGCACAGGTCAAAGCTGGACAGTGAGGACAGGAGGGTCAGTCTCACCAGCTTCCCAGAAAAATTCAGATATGAGAAGCCTGCTGGCCATCTTCTCTGGCCTTTACATCAGATGGCTGCAGATTTGGTGGAACTATTGCTGTAAACAAAGAATATAAAGGTTTTATTTTTCTCAAAAATACTATTCCATCAACAGTGAAAAGTGCTGTTGGAAGAAATTGAGATTAAACATATTCACTGTAAAATTTCTAGGACAATTCCAGTTTTCCTTCCCTGTTTTCTCACGTTACCTGTGTGCCATATTCTTCAAATCTAATATAGGTCCCTCCTTCTGGACTAAATATCCTCTAAATATTTCATTTCGCATTCATTACATCCTCCTGTTAAGATTCTTTTTAAAACCTGCACCTATCACTTACTCTTCATTCAGAAAACATTTTACTAAAATCCACTGATGTACCAGGCATTGGGTTAACACCAAAGATCCTAAGATGAACAAGACACTGTTCTGTCTTCAAGAAACTTATAATGCAAATAAGTACAACAAAACAGTCCAAGTGCTATGATTGAAGATGGCAGATGTATAGACTGGGACAAAATGATAGGCCAGGACAGTTTGCAAAGGTTTTGACCCCAGTCATTTGTATTCACTGAGAGTTTTGTGCCTAAATGGCCTCATGTTTTTTACTTCGGAAGATTTGATGAAGTGTGAGAATCATGCTGGATTCAATGAGATTAGCATATGAAAAGCAGACTCTAGGTGAGTATATCATAGGTACTGAATGAGCAATTCAGACAATCAGCAATTTGCTGCTACAGGAGTTTAGAGGAGGAAAAGATTTCTACCCTAGATGGTCAGAGGAGATAGTCTTTTAAACGACCCACAGGATGTTGGTAAGAAGTAAAAAAGTGGAGGTATGTGTTTGCTGGAGGTGGGCATGGGGAGCAGCGAGGAGAGTCTCCAGTCAGGAGACGAGCATAAAAATGTGGTGTCTCAGCAAGAGTGGACAGAGCCATTTGGTGGTCAGGGCAGGGAGAAGAGAGAGAGACTAAAATTGTTCAAGCAGATTGGTATCAGATTGTGGAGAGCCTTGAAGGTCAAGAAAAAGAGTCTGGGTTTTGTCTCCTAGATAGTGAGGCATCCATGAGGATGCTGGGTGAGAGGCATGGAAAATGAGTGCAGCAGCTGAGGGTAAGTTAGGAGACTTCTTGGTAATACAGCTAAGGAATTTATTTAAATGTCTCATGTGAACTTTAAATCTGCTTACTGAAATGGTGTTTCTGCCACACTTTCCTCTTAACTTCCCATAGATCCTAGTCCTGTGCTCCACGCATACAGAGGCTCGATGTGTATGATTTGAATGAGTGAATGAATGAGTGAGTAACCTTTTTGTCAAACAAACATCAGTAGCCTCGTAAGTGTGACTCCACGTCCTCCACGTGCCCTATTAAAGTCAGAGGCTGTGCCTCAGTCCGCTCCCCGTGGAGGAGGGGAGTTTGTGATAAGAAGTGAGGAGAAACTACACCAGCTGCCACTTGGCTGAGTTCTGCCCGTCAGCATTTTCTTGGTTCTTCTCTTTTTTCAGCTTCCTAATTTCACCTTGTACATTACCAGAGACATTCAATTTTCCACAGACATATTTTTTACTCTTTTGAGAAAGCTGTGCAGATTTCAGAATCGTCTGGGTACCCAAGGCTGAAAATCTATCAAACCCCGAGTTTGAAACCCAGCTGCAGGCTTGCTCTGTGCCCTGGGAGCCCATGTGAGTTCAGAACAATGAGAGACGCATGCTTGTTCCCAGACCAGAGGGCAAAAGGGATGACCCCTGGCCCTTTGTGAGCAGAAGCCAAATCCAGATCCTCAGAATAGAGCGTCTATTCACAGCCACAGGCTTCCGAAGGTGGCCCAGGTATGCCATTCCTTCTGAGAGAGAGATTTCAAAGCGTCCCTTCACCTGACAGTGCTTTCTAACTAGTTTTAATGTGAAGCTTAAGTACACAGGTTCTCATTAAACCAGGGCAGACTCTTCTCTAAAAGGGATTATATTAGATACCTCAGCATCTATAGGTTATCTTGTCTAATCCAGTCCTCATCAAAGAGTATTTATAAAGTTACGCTAGGATGGGGCACAATCCTAGTGATGCTCCAGCAACACATATGAATCGTGTGTGTGTGTGTGTGTGCGTGTCTGTGAATGCTTTCAGGAAGAACACACAGTCATCAAATGACAGTGTTCTCAAGGATTCTAAATAGTTAACTCTTTGGAGCTTCGCTGCTTTGTCTCCCAGTGAAATTCGGAGGCCACTTCTAGTCAACAGGACTTTTATTCTAGAAGCACTCAAGCCTTCCTAATCCACTTCTTGAGACAATAGCAATATGTTATATAATATAACCATTTGCTTGTGGTTTATATTAATGGAAGACCTTTTTTAACTCAGCAAAGAGAAACAGAATTCACTGAGCTACCCAGGGGCCCACTGGAGCAGAAGGTGGAGCTGAGCATCTCTCTGGCCAACCGGAGGTTCAAGGCGGAGCTCACTGACCCCCAGTCCCCGTATTTCCAGGAGCTGGCAGCAGAGTCTCAGCTTCAGGTGAGTGGACTCTCCCCACAGCCCCAGTCGTGACTCAGAATCTGGGAGCCAGCAGGACATAAACCCTTTTGGCTAATAGTTCCACCTTCTTGTGACCAGGCATCCATTTTTAACCATTAAAAAGCAGTCAAAAACTGCAATGGGTCCCAACATGTTAGGACAAATGGATCTCCAGGAAAGTTTTCCATTCCAACTTTTCCATCTTATAACTCATTTACATTTACATTGTCTTAAAATATTAGCAGGTTTTTAAATCTCATTTACCTGAAAGCCCTGAGGAGCTCTTCTGTATGTCTAACGTGTCCATGTTGGCACGAACTAGGGAATGTACTCAGTTGAAATATGAATTTTTAATCCATAAGGCTTTATCTTTCATACTATTTCCACTTTTGCAGTTTGATGCAATTTAAAGACATGACATTTTTCACGGGTGACAGGTGAAAGGCAATTATGCTGTCCATGTCATCCACTAAACTGAGATGTCCCAAGATGTCTCTTCCGTCTCTGACCATCATATCTGCCTGTCCGTGATTAAATTAAAAGGCTCTTCATTCCCTGCATGATAAACCAAACTACCACGCTGTCCATGGCATCTATACGCCATGACGAGACCCCTGCCTTCCTTGCCAGCCTCGTCTTCATACCAGCTCACTGCCATCCCCCTCCTTTGTACTGTACTTTCCAGATATACAAACTGCTTGCGAATCTTTTCTCACCTTTAGCATTTACATGTGCTGCCTCCTCTGTGGGGAATAGCCTTCCCTGACTTCACCTTACAAACTTCATCATAGAAAGTTCTCTCTACCCTTCTGGGTCAGTGCCTCTCCTCTGGGCTAACACCTGGTGCCCACTGTTGTCACAACACTTGTCACCCTGTCTTGAGATGGTTTGCTTACATGTCTATGGCTTTGTTGTCTCCATTCCTCCCTCCTTGCCTGCCATCCTCACTGCCACCAGGCTATGAGCTTCCCCTGGAAGGCAGGAAAATTTCTTTCATCTCTGCAGCCTCACCTCCTCATACAGAACTGGAGATGCAGCTAACTACTCAGTAATTGTTTGTAGAAATGCACCTGAAAAGGGAAGCATGGGATTCCATAACAAGGAGCTGCGTTATTGGCAGCCTGGGTGCCCAAGCATCTTACTCAGCCTGGCCAGGGAGCAAACAGGCCCTACTTGTCATACATGGAGAATTCAATGCTCACTTCCTCTCAACTGGAGAGGAGATGAATAATTGAAATATTCTTGACCTCCAACCTCTCCCTGCATCAGCATTCAGTCAATAAAATGTGAAGAATCATTTCTACAAACTTCAAAGAGAAAGCTTCAGCATGCGGTGTTTATAAACCAAAGAAGTACTTAGACATGCATTATTCATTTGACAGAATGAATTAAAGAATAGTCTGTTAAATCTTCTATTTGTTCTTTCAAATATTCTTTTCAACTAGTCCTTAGTATTAGAGTATCTTCAAAATTGAATAATTGGCCATGGACTGTCTTCACTGACCTGTGGTTAATTTTCTAAGTGCCTAAAACAACCTGATATAGAGTAACGCAAATAAACTATAATTTTTTTAAATCTGAGTTCTAGTCTTCTTTCTTCTAAGAATTTGCCAGGAGAATTTGGGGGTCACTTCCTTGACTTTAGATTCCTCATTTAGAAATTAAAGATGACCTCAAAGTCCCTGTCCAAGTCTAAAACACTGTGTATAGAAATAATAGTACTGTTCTTAATGTTTTATATGTATTAACTCATTCCATTTTTCACACAATCCTATAAGTTAAAAATATTATTTCCCTTTTTTACAAGTGAGGATACTGAGGCACAAGGAGATTAATTAATATGCCCCATAATGTCACACCTATCTGCTGGTAGAACCAAGATTCAAACCCGGGCAGCCTGGCATCAGATCCCCTGCTCTGAACCACTATGCTATGCTTCCTATTTTCCCCAAATTTTTGTATCATCATCAAATAAACAAGCCCCTTCTAGCCTCTGAAAAACTTACTAGCCAAAGAAGAGTGTGTCTGCTCAGTCTCGCTCCAGAGACTCACCACCTCAGTCCTGCTGGTTCGGTTTCCACAGTCAGCGGCTTCTCTAAGGGGGAGCCGCTCTGCTTAGAGCATCTGTTCCCCTTCTAGGCTCCTGAACAGCCTGAACCACTCAGCAGCCTGCCATCAGATGGCCAACCAGCCCCACCACAGCTCAACACTGATGTCAGCACAGCCATTCGGCCCTAATCAGGAATTAATGGACAGTGCTTTGCAGTAATTTAATTTCCACAATAAACCTAATGAGCAATTTAATACAAATGTCAAAAGGAATGCTTAGTTGTTTTCTAAATGCTTTCTCCTGTGCAAACATTCATGAGAACTCAACACAGCCGCCTCTTTATAGCCCCGTTAACATACATTCCAGCAGAATCAGGGAGGCGCCTGTGCATTTACTATTATTAATAAGGTTAACTGGGCACTTAATTAGCGATTTAGTGGTTAGTGCTCCATGATTGGAAGGTCCCCAGAAGATTATTTAGCAGAATTAACTGACGGCTTTTGTCATCTCCTGTCTAGACACCCTCTGCCCCCTCCTAAGCAAAGCTGATTCTTAATCAATCACAGACAGGTTCACAAAGAGGGCATGGACACAAGTGACAATCCCATCCACCAGAGCCAGTGCCATGGAGCATCCTTGGAGGGGAGGATGGCTCTCCCCAGCGATGCTGCCTGCTGCCCACACTGCAGCTACAGCTTCTAGGAAAGCAGTCCTGTGCTTGCTTGATTGTTTTCCTACATATAGTAGCATCTCTGGTATCCTAGACCAGAAAGAGGGATGAGTCAGGGCCTGAATCTTCTGCTCCAGAACCTGCAGCTCACACTTGAACATTCAGTCCTGGAACAGTTACTGGAACAGCAGGACAAACGCCTGTGGCCCCCAGGCTATTTGTCACAGGAGGCCAGAGCCAATCTGAAGCACATACACAGCTCTTTCCCAACTGCCCCTGTAATAAAGGCCAGCTCTGCAGAACCTAACCTGCTAGCTCTCCTCTGTTAAGCCCGTGGTGTGGTGGGAGTGGAGGCACAGAAACTTATTACTAAGGCCCCTGCCCATAATCACGATGGGGACCCTCATCCTGTCCTTCCCCTCACTGAGGCTTTCAAAAAGAACTGACTGAAGGCTTCCTCTGCCCTTCCTGGGCTCCGTGCTACGTGGCTATTGAGGAAGTGGAAGAAAATCAGGCTATCAAGGAGCTAGTAATTCAGTAGAAGAGATAGAGAATAAGTAAATAAATAATACGATATCACTCTCTGCCCACTGCGTGTCAGGCATTTAACAATCATTCCTCACAGCAGACTGACAGTATAGGTACTGTTATCCCATTTTGGCTAAGGAGACTGATATTCAGAGAGATTAAGCAAAAAACTCAAGGTCTTGCAGCCAGAAAGTAGAAAAACCAATATTTAAACTCAGGCCTATACAGCTATCTCCCCATCACCCGAAAGCTGAGCTACCTTCATCACTGCAGTTACGATACACTCTGGGAATGAAAACTATTTTTAATATTGGTGCAAGAAGATGTAATTTAGAAGGTAAGTCAGTCTGCTAGGGAAAAAATCCGTGATGCACTCCAAAGCCCAATGTAAATGATTTGGGGATTCTCCGTGCATCACTGCTCTGGTCCTTGGCAAAGATAATGTAGAGTCGGCTGTAATTTTAGATACAGTGACAATGCAGTGGCATGTTGATGAGTTTGGAGAATGAACAGCTGCACTTAACTCAAACAAAATTTGATGAGTCCCTACTATGTGGATGGCAATCTGCCAGGTACTGAGAGGGGGGCAGATAAAGATGAATAAAGAAGACATGACCCCGGAGCCCAAGGAGCTTCATCTCAGAGAGAGACAACAGGCACCTCACAGACTGTTTTATGGGACATGCCCTAAGTTCTAGAGTGGTAGGAAGAAGGAATCATTGAGACTGACTTTGGGGCTTCTACAAATGCTTTGTAATAGAGAAGATGCTTGAGCTGGCTTTGAAGGTTGGGGGAGGATGGCAGCCAATGAGCAGAAGGTAGCGGAAGTTGCATCTTAGGCTAAAGGGGAAAAATTCATAGAAGTTTGGAGGAAGTACACGTTGTGTTTGGGCAGAGACAGGTTAAGTTAGTGTGACTAGAGGACACAATATTGGTCAAGGAGGTAATGATGGCAGGAACTGCAAATGGTAAGCTACTTGGGCAGTGGAGGGGGTAGGTTGTAGAGAGCCTTAAATGCCCCTCTAAAGAATTGGACCTTATTCACTAGTCATTGGAGCCCATCAAGGGATTTTTAGTGAAGAGCAGCAGATATGGAATGATTAACTTGGAAAAAAATTGTACTTAAGGAGCTATCACCTCTCTTTGCCCATACAAACCCAAAAAACCATTGCAGCAATACAGAAGGGACGATAGGGAGGGGGTGCCGGCCATGAGAATAAGAAGAACATTGTGAGAACAAAAGGCATGTGAGATTCGAACGAACAGGAGTTGGTGACTGGATGGGAGGGGCACAGAGGGAAGGTATGTAGGGATGCTGGCCTTTCCGGCATGGAAGACGATGGGTGTTCACGACCCTGACAAATAAGAGCCCAGGAGGAAAGGCAGATTTGGATGGAAGAGAATGACTCTGGTTTGGGCATATTTGGTTAGTGGCAAAATTGGGATTTTCATATGGAGAACTCAAAGCTGTGTCTCAGGTGATCATTGAAGCCATGGGAGAAAATGAGATGCCCCAGTGAGAGGCAGGGGGGAGCTGGCACAGGGAAGGAGGACAGGGCTGAGGCCCTGATCACCTCTTCAGCCTCATCTTTCTCCCCGCTCTCCCTCCCAAGCTTCACTACCAACTACTCTCTCTTCCTCTCAGGCTCTCTTGCCTCCCTCAGCTGTAAGGTGGATGGGGCAGTGCCTGTCTATGTGACAATGCGTTCCCAGAGCCTAGCACAGCACTACAGTTGAGCTTACTGAATAAACGGGAGAGGCAGTGAAATGAGGAAGTGGAGGACCAAAACCTGCAGAATCCTTATATTTAAAGTAAAGAGTGAAGACAGGAATAGGATGGAGTAAAGAAGACTGAGAAAGTCATCAGAGAGATGGAAGAAAAACGAGAAAAAAGCAGAGACATCATGGAGGAGGAACGTAAAATGCCCCTGGATTTGGAGAGAGCCAAGACAATGGCCTGGAGAGCACCCGCCCACCTGCGGGAAGGCAGAGGAGAAGCCAGGCTGTTGGGGGATGGGGAGAAACTGAGTCTCGCAGTGGTAAGATATTCGAGCATGCACCTCATTAGCAGAGTCAAATTAACTAAGAAAATTTATTGTACAGGCCACATAAATCTAAGAGCAAATCTAGTCTATTAGAGTCTCCTTCTACCATTTTATTTAGATACAGCAGCCATTTAGACTTTAATAATCCCTTCAACATTATAGATATTTTCCAAATCGTATAATTCAATTCAGAAAATATTATAGTTACTCTGTGTATAAGTAAAAACACTGTAGCCAAAAAAAGTTTCTTTCAAGTACTACCTTAAAGTTATTTCATATTTTATGTAAAGTAACCATGAAAGTAGGTCAGAACTACCCAATTACAGCTTTTAAATAAATAGCAAAACACTTTCCTCTAGGTTTCAGAAATAACTGAGAACAAAGAGTTTGGCCTCAATCGTTGCTTCAATTTTCCATCTTCATTTGTTTCCCTAACTCATCAAAAGTGCTCAGGCTTTTTCAATTAGGTAAGATCTGACCCAGTAGAACCAAAGAGTACTTCATAAATGTATTTCTCTCTGCAGATGCAAAAGGTATTTAAGAAACTTCCAGGATTCAAAGAAATCCATGTGTTAGGATTTAGGTAAGTAAGAGAAGGAGACTCTTCTCAATTTTTCAATTACTCTCTCCCTGTCCTCCTTTAAAAGCAATGTCATGAGGATTACAAGGTGCTTTTTCCCCTCGTTGTTGGGCTCTGCCAAATCTGAAACCTGGATACATCTCAGACAAAGGAATTGTCTAATTAGAGCATGACTGTAGGTGATTTTTTCCAGGGGTACCACAGGAGCTGCATTCCTTCCTCCCTCTGGATCAGAAACACTGCTGTCTGCAGAGAGCTCGTCTGCTGTCCTTGGCAATGTTGTTTTGTTTTGTTTAAAAGATTGGTACCTGAGCTAACAACTGTTGCCAATCTTTTTTTTTTTTCTGCTTTGTCTCCCCAAATCCCCCCAGCACATAGTTGTATATTTCAGTTGTGGGTCCTTCTAGTTGCGGCAGGTGGGCCGCCACCTCAGTATGGCTTGACGAGCAGTGCCATGTCCGTGCCCAGGAGCCGAACCGGTGAAACCCTGAGCCACTGCAGCAGAGTGCACGAACTTAACCACTCGGCCACGGGGTCAGCCCCAATGTCCTTGGCGATGTTCTTAATGAACCACTTAGGACAACACCTCAGCAGAGACAAATCCAAAAAAGTAGCAATTAGTTGCCTTGGTGTCTGCTCGCCTGGTTTCCTATCAAATGCTAAATATCATCATCGTCTAAACAAATCAGGCTGACCCGAGGCGGACAGGTGAGACTACTAGAAAGCGGCACCTTAGGGGTAGGAGAGTCAGGTGGACAGGGACATGGTGGGTGGAAGCAAGACTTCCCAAAAGATATCTTTTATATCATTTTGATGTGTGAAGCACAGTAATGTATTACCAGGCAAAAGTTGTTAAATTAAAATTTTAAATATATAAAAGAAATGAAGTAATAAAATAGTGCCATGCTAAAGCAGGGTTCCATCATGTCCCCACAGCTTTTCCACAAGCAGGCCTATATCCGTTAGCATCTCAACACTCTAGAGCAGGTTTATGATTTTTGGCAAGGATTTTTACCTCTTTCTTGTAAGTTCTCATTATTCAAAACATCTACAGGTGGGGTCATAATATGGTATTTTTTTACTGTGCCACAGGGTATGTGTCAACCTGCTGTGGCAGAATGAGATTCCATGCCCTGGGGGGATTTGTAAAGTGGGGAGAGCAACCCTCACCTGAAGTCCTTCCTGGCCCTTCACCATCTATTGTCTCCCAGCTGGAAGGTGCACAGTGAAGGGCTCCCACACCCACAGGGAACAGCCTCTGGGGGCCTCCACCAGCTTATTTCTTTCAAGCACTCAGGCCCTCTGATTTATGTAAGACCAGAGGAAGGAATATTGAAAAGTGAAAGTTATAAAGGATGAAAGCCTTAACATTTACCAAAGCAGCCTCGTTTTTCTTTATTGCAAGATGCTGCTCTGCAGTATTCCATGTGAAGTCAGATGGATTAGAGAGAAATAAAAGGTGATAGGAGAATATTCCGCATAGATGGCAGGGTCTTCGGGATGAAACACTTCAGTCAAAGAATACGTTTTTCATTTAAAGCTGAAGGAAACGATAGGAGCAGCTCTCCTGGTGAATGTTCAAAGGCCCATTATCTCCTCCCTTCAAATAAATGAAAACCTAATAATAAAAAAGTCTATTTCAGAAGAAAACCAAAATGTTAGGTGATGAGACTTTGCAAGGTAAAACTTTTAAAGATATATCCCTTAAAACTGCATCTTTCCTGTGTGTTTATCTCTGTGCTTATCATTTCTGCCAGAATGCTTGTCAAGTAAATCTGATCACATCTCCCAATGATTTCTATCATGTAATGAAGACACAGTCTCCCAGAAAACACCTTGACCCCTGAATACAATAAACAATATGCTTACGAGTGTAGCAAAGTTTTAATCATTAATAACACTGCTCGGAATATTGTAAAGTAAACTTATTATGAAGGAAATTGCTTTTTCATGGAGCCAGATCCCCACAGAAGACCTAGAATCCTGTAAGTCTCATGGTGCTGTCTTTCTTTCATTTGTACACATTCTCATTTGTATAAAACCTGACCTACAAGTTAACAACTATTTTTGTATCTGTGACCTCATTTGATTCTCTCGACACAATCGGGAAGTAGTTAGGACATGTATTAGTAACACAATTACAAGGATGAACAGTAAAAGGTCCACTTAAATATTGCTTTATCTCTTAAAGCAAATATGGGAAACTATTAACAATCATTAAATCTAATTGGAGGGTTTATTCCTTAAAGACTTGTATACAAATATCCACAGCGCCTTTATTTGTACTAGCCGAAAACTGGAAACAACACACATGTCCATCAATAGAGCAACAGATAAACAAGTTGTGGCATGTTCTTACCATACACAACGACTCAGCAAAGGAATGAACTATTGGAACACACAAGAACATGGGTTCATCTCAAGATTATTATGCTGAGTGGAAGATGCCAGATAAAAGGCAATGGATTATTATTCCGTTTATACTTAACTCTAGAAAATACAGGCTAATCCATAGCGACAGAAAACAGATGAGTGGTTGCTTTGGGAGGACGAGACAGAGAGGGACGAGAGGGAAGGATGACAAAGGGGCATGAGTGAACCTTTGGGAGTGATGATGATGCTCACTATCTTGATTGTGGCGATGGCTCCCCAGGTGTACAGTGTCAAACCAATCATATCGTATACCTTCAACATGTGCAGTTTGTTTCATGACAGATATTTCAATAAAGCAATTATTTTTTTGAGGAAGATTAGGCCTGAGCTAACTACTGCCAATCCTCCTCTTTTTGCTGAGGAAGACTGGCCCTGAGCTAACATCCATGCCCATCTTCCTCTACTTTATACGTGGGACGCCTACCACAGCATGGCATGCCAAGCGGTGCCATGTCTGCACCCAGGACCCAAACCAGCGAACCCCAGGCCACCGAGAAGTGGAACATGCGAACTTAACCACTGTG
This sequence comes from Equus quagga, assembly GCF_021613505.1. Taxonomy (NCBI): domain Eukaryota; kingdom Metazoa; phylum Chordata; class Mammalia; order Perissodactyla; family Equidae; genus Equus; species Equus quagga. Next base: position 53,094,327 of record NC_060277.1, read on the forward strand.
CCACTGGGCCGGCCCCCAATAAAGCTATTTTTTAAAATGAGCAGGACTAAAATCTTGATCCAGGAAGCCCAGCCTCTCTCCAGAGCTTCGTGGATGACAAGCTATTGAGGAACACAAGCAAGAGGCAGGCCTGGATGAATGTCCAGCTGGTACAGAAGCAAGTCCCTCCCACAGAGCAGCCCCAATGAGACAGTCACAGAGTCTCCCCGCCCCACAGGGGAAGCAGTGGCAGAGCCCATGTCAGTCATGTTACATCAGGGATGAGAGTCGGCTGAATTCACGGGCCAGGCAGATGGAGCAGCAGCACGAACCCCAGCACACATGCAGAGTATCTGTCAGCGACTATCATTTGAAATGTAAAGTGAGAAAACTGAATATAGCTTCTAAACTAAATTCATATACATGTCAGGAGGAGTCCAAAATGTATGTGTCAGTTTGGTGACCAGATGGCCTTTTTCAGGCACAAGCAAGTGGTAGCCCGACAAAATGAGCCTAGGCTTGAGGTCAGGCAGGCCAGGGTTTGAATCCTGGCTCTGCCACTTTCCAGCTGACAACTTCTCCTCTCTCTGCGTGTTCCCTTATCAGTAAAATGGGGACTGTTTTGTTGAAATGATTACATGCAGATGCATGTAAACTGCTGGGCGCAGACCACGCACACAGTAAACAGGTGTTTGCAACCTGTTCCGTGGTGAATGGTACCGTTCCCTCAAGGCTTACTGATTAAAGCAATTTGAGAAATAATCAGTCACCAAAACCAGTTTTAGGGTCTGGTCTCAGATAAATTACCTTCAGGAATAAACTAATCATTAAATGCTATTCAGAGGGTGAGAAATCCATCTATAAAATACTTTCTAAAAAACGTCCCGGCACCAGCACCATCCAAAATATAGGATGTATAGGATATTTACAGTCTCTTTAGGAAGAATATGAGGCTCTCAAAGAGTTTAAGAAGAAGACCAAAAGTTCAAATAATCTGAACTAAGGCTCAGATCCTAATCAGAAACTTTGTATAATGATGTTTACTTCCTGAGCTTCATATGGCTCTCAAAATTTCCATCCACGTTCTGACGGCAGTTCATTTTTCCTTCAAAGCTCTAGGCAAACATTGGAGACAACTGAAAAGAACCTTTCTCGTGTTTTTTTTTGGTGCGTAAAATGATTCACTGAATGTCTCAATAAATTTCATAAATTGTTTTTCCCTTGCATGTTCCCATCGTGCACAACGAAATGAAGACCAAAGAAAGAACGAGACGGGTAATTCAGACATTTTTGATGTTTTGAAATATAGTACATTTTCCCCCACAATTTATATGTTGATCTTTTACAAATAACTTTTACATATAAGTCTAAGATAAAGCAAATGACTTTTTAAAGGTTTATTAATTAAAAGACATTGATTGATCAATTACTTGGTCAAAAATACTCTCGAGTCAAATCACTACGTGAGATAAGCAGGTAAACAATAACGATCTGCAGAAGAGTATTGTATAAAACTCAAAATCTAATTAGAAAAATATAAAAACACACATCTGTGATGTAAGCATGCATTAACAATTTCTTGAACGTCATGTCAGAAGTTGTCCGTCTGAATGCACACTTGTCCACGTGACGATCCTAAGTCAGGAATACAGCAGAGAAACTACCTTGCTCCTTGGTTCCAAGGTCAATGTGAACTGGGAAGGGCCTGCTGCACTTGGAGAGCTCGGTAATAAGACTCCAGCTTTGGCTCCTATAATTGACTTATGAAATAATGAACTGTAACTTCTGACTGATTGCGTGCCCCAAGGAACTGCCGGGAATACACACTGTCGGTTCCTATGGCCTTTAAAACACTTTTGCATCCCTCTGTGTGGATTTATGGCATGAATAAAAGGTAAAACCTGGTCTTAGAGGACAGAGCTATAGAGAATCCAATTTCATTTTTGCATGCAAAAAGGCGTTGAATTACTAAGAAAGATAAATATAGTTAATCATGTGCTACTTCCGTCTCTCTCGTCTCACACCTTCCCTCTAAGATATTGTTTTACAAGCAGCTTGAGTGAAAAGATTATGTTGAATTTAGTTTTCTTTTTTAATTAAAAAGTATTTCTTGAGAAAAGTAGAAGAGAAATGACCTTAAGAACTGAAGCTTTGACTTGATTACAACATGTACATGCTATTGTACCACTGCTGTATCCTACGTGGCCATTTCATAGACCTTTGTAAAGGAGGCTATTTGCAGAAAAAAGGACAAGTCATCCTTCTTCCTGATTGGCATTGTAGGACTGTACTTATAAGACCACCAAGAACACTGGTCAATAACAGCAAGTCTTCACAATTAACACTTTTTCATAAAGACCTAGGATAAAAATCTATGGTCACTTGAATCAATCAGTAGTCCCTCTTCAAGCTGAACTTAATTCCTATCCCGACATTTTATTTTAGAACTAAAATATATGTCAATTCTTTTTCCACGTTTCAAATTTCTGACCAACATTGAAATTAGTTTTGAAGTTGGATATTCTTTAAAAAGCCCATCAGGAAAGGGGTTGAAGCTGTCCTGAAGCTTTGTAGCAACATAGTGACTCTCTTTACATGGCATGTAACAATACTTTGGGTGCAATTGTCCTCTGCTGTCTACAGTTCAAGCTCCACAGAAATGCAACTTACGGCCATCTTTAAGAGAGACAATGCAGAAGCAAAAAGTTCTGCAAGTGACCTCTTGTCTTTTGATTCCAACAAAATTGAAAACGAAGGAGTCCCCCATGGAACGATGGAGGAGGACCAGCAAACAGAACTCTATATCACAGCTTTAGACCTCAAAAAGCTGATCAGCAGAGCACTAGAGGAAGACCAATCCTTGGATGTGGGGACAGTTCAGTTCACTGATGGTCAGTTGGTGGTTTCATAGTTCTGGGTTTATCCTCATTCTGATACAGAGAGCAGGAGGTGTGAGTGTCTCCTGGTCGCTATCACTTTAACTTGGGTTTTGTAGAGTCAATCATTTCTGTGATAGGCCCATCATGTACGGTATCATTTCTGTCTTTTCTCACTCCCTCCTGTGACTCATTTGATGAGCCTTTGGTGACCACTTCAAACCAAGAATAGCTCTAGGAGAAGCCAAAAGTTTCGGTTCAGCCCACCTCAATCACTGTCATCCAGTGGAGCCCAGGTGGAGAAAAGAAGCATGGACAGTTCTGTTCTATTGATTCAACCCAGATTCCTTCATCTAGTAAATTTATCGGGTCCCAGAAGGAAACAGATGGCACATTCAAATTAAGATAACATGAGGAGAGTTTGATAAAGGGACTGTTTATAAAGGTTTCCCTGATGCCCAAAGGAATAGGACAGTTCCCTGGGGCTAGAGTGACAGTGCAAGGCCCCTTCACTACCTCTAGGTGTGAAGTGTTGCCTAATGAGGTATGCCATCCCAAAGACAGAGGGCAAGGAACCATTGACATAGTCCATTTAAGTCAGCCTCCTGGGACAGAGAGTAGCAGGGAGAGGAGAAGACAGAGGGTCTAGAGGTGTACACAAGATAATCAGACACACTCAGGATCCTCAGAGGGTGCCTGAAGGGACCCAGGAACTTAGAATCCTCAGTAGGCCCAGTACTCCCAGCATAATAGGTGGGCACTGGAAATGCCATTTTAGAATGACATGGCATGAAACTGGCATTCTCTGCCAGTTCTGTTTCTCTAGTTTAGAGAGTCAAACTCAACACTGGAAAACTCTACAAAGGTCCCTTGGGACAAGATGCAAGACAAGGTAGGAAAGAAAAGATGGACTTGAGACTCATCTCAGAGACTGTCTGGTACTCTGAGTTTGTCTCTTTGTTGAACCTGCTGCAATGTTCTGAGAATCAGGCTTCAGGGTGGAAGTAGGACTCCACGAGTAGTCCTCGGTTCCAGTGTTTATTCTAGCCATTTTTCTTTGTCAGCTTAGTTATATTTTCCTCTCTACTGGCCTAGGCAGTCAGCCTGTCTGCTTGATCCAAATCTGTAAATAAAACTAAACGTCCTAAAAAATCCACTTTAATAACTGTTCTTGTCACATAAACATGCAAGATGCCCCCCCCGTATCTGTCCTTCAACATATTATTCAGATCAATAACCATTAATTTGTGTGACACTGAATTCTTAGTGATTTATTTCAGCACTCCTTAAGAACTGATTATGACCACATCTTACAGCCCTGTTTTATTGCCCAAACCACAAAAGAAAAAGAAAGAAACACTCAAACTCTGTGATTTTTCACCCACAGAAATTGTTGGGCCATTGCCAGGCCCGGATCCTGACGCCCAATCAGGGCTTCCAGTGCTCCTTGCTGATATCACAAAGGTGAGTGAGTTGTTGTCCTTTTGTTCTTCCAATAGGAACAAAGCCTCAAAACTTTCCATCAAAAACATCAGCTTACAGACTAAACAGAGCAAAGTCCCCTTTGTGATTCTAATTATATTTCTTTTCTGTTTTTTATAGGCAGTACTGTGTTACCCACTTCCAGTATCTGTATTAATAAAATATAAAAAACTTGAATTTCAAATATCCTAAAGTTCAAAGTTTCTTTCCATCTAGTTAGATCTTTGTTTCAATTAGAGTCAGGATTTGCTCCATTTTTGACAAAAGAAACACATGTTCATGAACTGAAAAGAATACTTAAAGGAGAATATATTAACTTTGACTTGACTTTCAGGAATAAATATAAACGTAAACATATTTTATAAATTTGCTCTTAAGTCTTAAGATCTTATCTACATATTTTTATGGGGGTTTCATAAGTACAAGTTAATGTCTAGTAAAAATGATAAATTCATTAATAATTTTTATATTTCAAGCTATGTTCATTTAATTTATGCCAACAATTGTTCCAGGGGTGTTCATAAATGGAAGTGCTGAATAGGCTCTATCTTCTCTTCAAATGAAAGAATCCATAAATCCAAACAGGATTAACATAATTCAAAATATTTCAGTTATTAGTTAAGCCTACACAGGCAGACTCAGTTAATGAAGAAGCCAATGGATCATATTTTAACACTATATCAAAACATATTTTCCTTTCAGGACATGCTTCTGTACCAGAACCTTCCTCTATGTAGTTTCAAATCAACTACAAAATGATTTGCCTAAATTTAATTCAAAAGAAAAAAACACAGAGCATAGCCCTTCTCATAGACAAAGAAATGTGCCTGCTCAACATCTGTCTTTCTAAATTCCTTCTTCAGGATGCCACTTGGAGTCCAGAACTTCCTCTTGGTCAACCCAGGCTTGAGGCAGCGGACAGCACTGCACACGGTCTACCTGGTGAGTTTCTTCCCACAAAGTCTGTTTTCGCTGACAGCATCCCCTTTGAGGAATCCATCTATGACGCTACCTCAAAGACCAGTGACAAAGGCATCCTTGACCCAGGGGAAGGTTTGCTAACACCAGAATTTCCAACAGCAAGACCGTCCGCTGAGCCTCCCTCTTCTGAAGAGGAGGACACCCTCGGCGCCCTGCTCCCAGCTCTAGTCCCCAGTCCCACGGAGAGCACGGGTGGCCCTTTTCTGATGGGTCTCGTGAAAGAGGCTGAAGCCAAAGCAGCACCAGCTGTTGCCCACACAGAACAGCTGTCTCTTCTGGGCTTTGAAACTGAGAGTCCATCAGGACAAGGTAAGTCTCAAGGCCCAAGTCCATGACCAGAGGCTATGGCAACAGGGGTTTGGGCCCACACAATCATTATATGTGATCCTGTACACCATATACAGGCCCACCATTGACACTGTTTGTCCTGCTATGTGTGTTTCTTTAGTGCCAGTTAGCTCATGTGTAGTTGATACATAAGGATGTCAGGAAACACTGAAGTCCTCTTGGTTCACTTTCGAATGTCCAAGAATGTTCATTTTTGAGGCATTAGGGTCAAACTTTCTCACAGATAAAGAGAAATCTTTAGCAACATATGAAAACCTTAAGAAAAACCTTGAAAATTCTGCATAAGATCCTGTTTTTTTAGTTCAAGAAGTAGTTGATTTAGTGGCTTCAAGAAGGCGGGGCCAGCTCGGTGGTGTAGTGGTTAAGTTCGCGCGCTCCACTTCAGCCTCCCTGGGTTGGCAGGTTCATACCCTGGGTGCAGACCTATACACCGTTCATTAAGCCATGCTATGCTGGCATCCCACATACAAAATAGAGGAAGAATTGGTATGGGTGTTTGCTCAGCAACAATCTTCCTCAAGCAAAAAGAGGAAGATTGATAATAGATGTTAACTCAGGGTCAATCTTCCTCACAAAAGAAAAAAAAAACCCTATGCTTTCCACTTTATACAGCTCTCATGTGAAACTGTAAGCGAACTATTTTAAGGGAACGTGAACCTCAGGATACAAGGCTGATAAGGATTCACTGTGATTTTAGGTGCAAATGCCAGTGGAGATTTGTTATATCTGATATTTTTAATAGGATTGTTACTGTTTTAGTTAGGACTCTACAAAATTCTACAGGTTTTGAGTGACCCACCTCCATCCTATTTTCCTCATAAAACCTGTGCGCAATCAGTGTGCAGTTTTATGGAATACAAGGTTTTTCACAAATACACATACAGCATGATAGCAGAAGCACCTATACAAATTATATTTGGTTGACATGATTATCAGTGAATAAACGTTGACTGCATTGTATAGTTATCTATTTCAACCACCCTTACATTACAAACCACCCTTAAAGTTAGCGGCTTAAAACAACAATCCCTTATTTTACCCGTACATCTCAAATCTGGGCAGAGATAAGTGGAGACAACTCTTCTCTGCTCCATGTTGTGTCAGTTAGAGTATCTCAACTGGTGTTGAAGATCTTTATCCAAGATGGTTCGCTCACATGGCCAGCACATCAGTGCTCAACCAGAGCTGCTGGCTGGGGGCCTGCTTTCTCCTCTCTCTAGGCCTCTCTGTGGGACCGCTGGGCTTCCTCACAGCCTCGCAGCTGGGTTCAAAGAGTCAGTATTGCAAGAGACAGAAAGTGGAAGCTGCCAAACTCTTAAGAGTCAAGAAACAGTGTCACTTTCTCACATTCCAATGGCTAGGCAGCCATGGAGCCCATCTCGATTTAAGAGGAGGAAACATAGACCTTGTCTCTTGACAGGAGAGTATCAAAGAATTTAGGGCCATTTACAATCAACCACAATCCACACTGTCCACTATTTTCCAAATCATTTAAAAGTTGGTTGGATAAAACAAAACAAACCTTTTGGTGAAATGACTGATATTAAATCCTCACTAGATTCCTTTCTGTCATTATAAATTGTAAAACCTTGTTTCAAGATCAGCATTTCAGGTAGATTAATAAAAATGAGAGTATACCTATGATAAAAATATCATTGTATTTTCCAAATTCCTTTACTGTTCTCATTTTATTATATATTCCTTCCATTCATGATTATAGTATAAGAACGCTAAAGCTGGAAGGCATCTTAGACATAATCTAGTTAAGCTACTGTGTTTCACAGATAAGAAGAGCAAGGTTAGAGATGTGAAGTGCCTTGTTCAAGGTCACACTATAGCTGGTCCCAAAGCCAGGATCATCATTCAAGTTTCCTCCATCTATTACATTACGTTTGGCTTAAGTAGCCCCATCATTTAAAAAAAATATTCCTTCAAACTTGATTTGCCTTCAAACCACAGCCTCTTCTCTCTCTATTTCACTACACTGTCAATTTTTTTAAATAGTATAGGCTTCTGGGTCTTTACTGTTTCATCTCCTAATCACCGCAAGATTTCACCTCTAACCACACATTATAGGGACACGATTTTCACAAAAATCACAGATGATTTCCTAATTAATCAATTTAGCAGCCTCATTTTCATCTTCATTTCACTTGATATTTCTGGTGTGATGCTCTTGCTGACCCCTCCCCTCTTGAAACTCCTTCTTCATTTGGCTTCAACAAAATGACTTCTGGGTTCTTCTCATGTTCCCTGACCACTACTTCTCATTCTCCTGCACTTGGGCTTGTTAGTAGATTGTTTATTATTTGTTTATTAAAATTCTATCTTATTCAAATTGACATGAATACAATAGGATTTTATTTTAAAGAATTGAAAGCAAAATGGTAGAAAAGATAAAACGCAGATAAGTCAGATGACTCTTAGAGTAATGAAAATGTTTTGGAACTAGATATTGGTGGTGGTTGCACAACATTGTGAATTTACTAATTCATAATTACTGAATCATTCACTTTAAAATAACTAATTTTATGTTATGTTTCATCTCAATAAATTTTTTTAAAAATCAGATGACTCTGTAGGGAAAATTGTATATAAAATAAACATCATAAATTTCTTTAAGTTTGCTTTCGGTGGCTCATGACTTGACTCTGAGCTTCTTAGCAGACTGTGCAATGAGGAAAACACAACTAGTCATGTGGTTTAGAGTTTGCATGCTTACGGCACGGTAATTGCTTAGGAGAAAAAATTTCTTCTATGGGTCTTCATAAGGAGGAGAGTCCAGATTATGGTCTGCATCTCCCTACTGTGCAAAATCAGTGTCAGGTGTTTCCTTTAAGGCCCTCAATGGAGAGGTGCAAGAAACGCCAGAGCCCAGTTCATCACAGCAGTTCTATGAGGGGTGAGGTTCTGACAGTTCGCCTTAACTCAAGGAGTGATTTTACAGCATCTAGAGGAATGAGTGTGCTGCATAACCTTCAGTCAATGCTCTGTAAATAAAAATTATGTCTCATAACTGAGCTTTTGATTAGTGTTGACCAAGAAACATCATATTTGCAGGTATGGGCCTAAAGCACAGATATTCTATGTTTCCAATTAAAGGTAGATCCAACTGGGAATAGCAATAACGTATCTTAATAAAAAATGAAGACCCTAACCAGGAAATATCCTGATAAAAAGGCATTCCACGGGCTGGCCTGGTGGTGCAGCGGCTAAGTTCACACGTTCCAATTCTCAGTGGCCCAGGGTTCGCCAGTTCGGATCCCGGGTACGGACATGGCACCGCTTGGCAAAAGCCATGCTGTAGTAGGTGTCCCACATATAAAGTAGAGGAAGATGGGCACAAATGTTAGCTCAGGGCCAGTCTTCCTCAGCAAAAAGAGGAAGATTGGCAGTAGTTAGCTCAGGGCTAATCTTCCTCAAAAACTAAAATAAAATTAAATTAAATTTAAAAAAAAAAGGCATTCCACTTATGTACATAGAAATGAGAAAAAAGGGGCACTCTAGACAAAACTAAGCCTTCCCTCCCTCATAAAACTGTTCTGAGTCTTTCCCATGCACAGGGAAAATGACAGCTAGGACGCTGAAGTTCTGCACCATGGTTTTACTGAGATAATTTTAGCGTGGAAAATTTTTAAGGTTAGTGTCACCAAATGCCCACCAAGCCACTGAAATCTCAGTGAAGCGCTCAGAAATCTCTCAGCTTACACAGTTTAATTTAATTGCTAATCCCCTGACATAAAGTACTTGCAAAATATGCCTCTTGAACACTAAATGAATTAGTATCTTGAATAGAATTCTGAGGTCTTCTATTACTAATATTTTTTTAGGATAGTTGATCCCAAGCCACTGTTTCTTGCAGAGCCCATCATCTGTTAAGATCACTCCTATTTTATAAAAATGAGAGTCATAAACACATCGGAGAAACTCAACATTCTGTCCTCCACATAACATGCATCCAACTCGTTCACAAACAGCATCAAATCATTAGGGTAGAAATTCTCTGTGGTCTGGTTTGGTTTGGTTTGATTTGGTTTAGGTGTGTATAGGCAGCAATACATTTTTCTTTTTGCTCATTAGAATGATCATGTCATCTGTCAAAAGAGAAGCTCTTTAGTGTTCTCCCTCTCAAATTACAGACTTTTTCACTTGCTAGACATTCCACTTAAGAGGGAAGCCAGATCTCTTAATTAATTGCAAGGTTTTAGGTGGTGAAGAAGCAAACTGCAGGCAGAGCCATTCTGCTACCGGACATTGTTTTGTCTTTTGTTCTCTTGTATCAGTCTGGTTTCTCCAGAGAAACAGAACCAATAGGAGATTATATATATATATCATTTGATACATATAAAATAAATATTTTATATATATATGCTATATATATATATAAAGAGATTTAATATAAGGAATTGGGTCACATTGTTATGGAAGCTAAGATCTGCAGTCAGCAAGTTGGAGACCCAGGAGAGCCAACGGTGTAAGTTCTAGTCTGAGTCTGAGTCCAAGTTCAAAGGCAGGAAGACCAATGCCCCAGCTCAAAGATAGTCAGGCAGAGAGTGAATTCTCCCTTACTCAGCCTTTTTGTCCTAGTCAAGCCTCCAGCTGATTGAGGAGGCCCACCCACATTAGAGAGAGCAGTCTGCTTTACTCAGTCTACGGATCCAAATGTTAACCGCAGCCAGAAACACACTCATAGACACACTCGGAATATTGTTTAAACAAATATCTCGGTACCCCACGGCCAAGTTGACACATAGAATTAGCTATTACCTCCCCCGTCTATGTAATATGTTAAAATCACCACACGTTTCCAATTTGTCTTAATCTCACCTCAGCCTGTGAAGGAATGAATGAGATGAGCCGAATAAACTCAACAGAGAACCCAGCGGCTCATGTTCCATGAGGTTAAGGATTCGGTCTGTCTCTGTTCGTTGCCATATCATCAGAGTCCAGCCAGGTGCTTGGCACATACTAGATAGGCAATTAATATATGTTGAATGAATTGAAGGAGTAAATGAATGAATTTGTGTTATAATACATCCATGAAAGTCAGAATTGTTGGGAATAATTTGATTTTTTCCCGTTTTGTTCTACCTATTAAGAAGCTCGGAGTGAGCCAATTAATTGGTCCAGAAACAGTAATCAACAATCTGTTCTGGTCACACACTCACCATTGCCAAAATACGTCATCCATATTCATGCTTTTGTGCCTTTGCACAAATTATTTTCTGCCGTGCCTGTAATATCCTTCCATTCTTCTGCTCTGATAACCTCCTACTCATACTTTCAGTTCCAGCTAACATGCCACCTCCTCTGTGAAGCCTTCCTCAACTACTCCCTGAAAAAACTCTTACTTACCGTCTATTCCCTGACTCCACAGCAAAAAAGCATCTGTAACACCAATTACATTTACCACTCAGTACCGAAATTATTAGTATGCATGTCTGGGATCCTTTTGAGACTGAATTCCTGAGGTGAGAGAATGTGTTCTTATCCCTTTTTTAAAAAACTCCTGCACTGAGCTCAGTGTCCGGTGCATGATTGGGGTCTCATAATTCTCTGTCCGTGCTGTCAACCTCATTGGGCCCATCAGTGTTTTCAGTCTCAAACTGCATCATTCCTCATGTAGCTCCAGACAGCCTCCCGCGTAAGGCGACAATCCTTATTGGTAAATACTTTCATCAAAAGGAGAGTGCTGAAGATCTTCAAGCAGCCCCACTGCACGCGATCCATTAACTCCGACACGGATTGATGTGCAGGCAGGAAGTGAAAGGATCCTGCAACCGCCCACCTTCCTAGCCAAAGATTGACATATCCTAACTGTCCACTAGAAAGGCCTGGCAAAGATGTCGTTTAAATTGCTCCATTTTACGATGAAAGGATAAGAGTAAGACTCAGAAAGATACGTAAGAAAAACTCAGCTGAACTTTAAGCCAGTGTGGTCAATATTTTTGCCTTTTCTTCCTTGAACTTCTAAATCAAGGACCAAACAGTAAATTTTCTAGACAGGAGAATGCTGCTTACAAAAATTGTTCAGAGAGGTCCATGAGGAAGAAAGGGATGGCCATTCATCAAAGACTTGCAATTATACGCCACCCCTGGACCCAATCGCACAACGCCCAGAGAAAGATGAAAAGTAAATCAAAGTCCATCCAACTCTCAAATTTGGTAATTCTAGATTTAACCTCAATGTCAAGTGAGATAGTACTGTCCTTCAAAATTTAAGTTTAGGAAATTCAATGCCCTGCTCCAAGTTTTGTCAATTTCCAGGAAAATTCTCGTTCTGACTTTGCTCCCTACTGAACTGATGCCACTCCATCTCCCTGCCTGAATTTTTTCTCTCCTCTCTCTCCCTCCCATTCTGGTCTGGAGTCATGGTCTAGATTTCTGTGGCTCTCTCTCACCACCATTCAGAGAAGAGTAGATCCAACTGTGTTGCAGGTTGAGGTGATGAGGACAGGAGGAGGTCACAACGCACCACCACCCAGCAAGCAACCTCAAGTTAGCTACTCCACCTCCTTCTTTTAAAATGTCAATCGCACCCTCCACTAGAAACTTCTTACTGGCCAATACCACCCTGCTGCTCTGTGCTGTCCTGCCCTCGTTCCCTCAAACTCTCCTCATGACCACCGTTTCTCCAGATTTGTCCCCACCCCCTCTCCAAGCTGTGATTCCATCATCATGCAGAGCAGTGGTCTGTTTAATCTCTTTCCAACATTTTACTGAACAGAGGCCACACGTTTCTGAGATAAGCTCTGCAACAGCAAAAGCAGGTAGAAGCAACTGTCATTAGAAATTACGTCTTCCTCTTCCTTCCGTGCTGACAGTCCTTCACATGAACACACTCTCATACGTACTCGGATGACATGGTGTACCAGGCAGTTTTCAGCAACTCTTGACAACTTCATCTTACCCTAATGTCACTGTTTCTCTTTCTTTCCTCCTTCCTAAGGGGAGCTCTCTTTCTCCTCCCCCATACCATGTAAGTCCATTCTCTGATTTTCCTTCATATGGCACTAGTGCACACTGATTTCCCTAAGGGCCTCCTATAACTTCTCTGCACACTTTAGATGGGAAAACTGTCCATCACATGTGAATTCCAGGGGTACTGTAGGCCCCAGATTCCAGCAAATTCTTCATGTGCAAGTAAAGCAGATTTCAACAAATTCACGTAATTAGTAGTGTTTTTAATTAGTACAGCCCCGTGCTCCCCGCGCACTGCTTCCCCTCTGCCAGGGCCAGCATTTCAAAGTCTCTTTTTGGTGCAAAGAGTCCCTTCCTTAGCTGCCCTGTAGCTGTCAGACTCTAACCACAAAAAAATAGAAAGACTTCAGGCATTAGGTTGCCATTTTTATAGGTCAAAACAGTCAAATATCAACAGTTTATAATGGTTTAAACGATGATTTACAAGAAAGAGAATGTAATACAGGGAATGTGTCGCTCAGGCAGAGGAGGAGCCAAGAAGGCAAACAACGGGGAGAGGTTCCCCAGAGACCAGGAAGAGCAAGTGCTTCTATCCCCCTAGGCTAGAGAGACCAAAGTTGCAGGTGGTCTTACCAGAATCCAGGGGCCAGCTCATCTGAGGGAAGCTGGAAGCCTGGAGCGCCCATCCAGTGGGAGCTGGAGACACAGAGGAGAGAGAATTTTTGCCAGAGCAGTGACTTGAGGCACACAGAGAGGAGGAGAAATAGCCCCTACTTTTTCCTACCCCTGCCCACCAATGCCCGTGTTGGCCAAACCCAGGCAGAAACCACATGGTACAGAGGCCCTTGAAATGCAATCTACAGGAGTGAACACACCCCTCCCCACCGCCCTGAAACATGGCAGAGGGAAGGGCAAGGAATGACTGAGGGAAATCAGGCCCAGGATCAGCTCAGAGCCCAAATCCTAAGGGGTCCCATCATCGAGTACCAATACAGCAGTTGTAGTAACACCATGAAACATTGCTCAGCTGGCATCAAGCAAGAGCTCTTGCGATCCAAACTCTGCATTTCCAATATTGTGGGGACACACAGATCACTGTACTTCAAAACTGTCCCCTTATTTGCATTTAATTAAAAACAGGAGGCTCTCTCCTTATGTATTAATTTTAAAGTTGCTACAGAATTGCTTATTCTCCCAGAGAAATAGCTCCTCATACACCCAATCTACCAGTTTCAATAAAGAATTCGACAGCATCATCCCCCGGGTAGTTCCCATTTAGTGCTGACAGCTTCTTGATGTAGTTACCCCGTTTAGCTGCCTTCAAATCGAAGCAGTCTCACTCTGTCTTTTTACACTAACTCTTGCAATTATCTTGTATTCCTCTACCCCAGGAACACTCTATAGACGAATGGATGGAGAAATGGGTGACAGAAGGTGGATAGATGTTAATGATAATGATGATGTCCCTGGATTTTAAATATGGGGATGCTCGCAGACTTTCCTTTGGTGGCAGTGGGAATCATAAAGTGCAGAGTTGATGCAGAGTCACGGATGCAAAATGTGAACCTCATCAGTGTAACACTTTATCTTCAAACCATAGTTTAAATGTTAAATTAAAAGTAGGAAAGGATGATTTGCTCAGAAAGATAGTAATGGTTCAGGCATTCTTCACTGCAGGTGAGGAGAGTTGGAATATACTTTCTTCGTCCAATAGTAAATAATAAACTGAATTTTTGCCTGAATTATTCAGATTTTCTTCTTAACTTTCACATTCCCTATGCCTTCAGCCTTTGCAGGCTGCCGTAAATCCTCCCTCCACCGCCACCTACCACGTCCCGTGGAGTTGGTTCTTTATGACTTAATGTTAATATATGATTAAGCTATGATTTCTTCATACACAGTCATATACCGCTCATTACTCTTTTTTTTGAAAGGTTGGCCCTGAGCTAACATCTGTTGCCAATCTTTTTTTCCCTTCTTCTTCTCCCCAAAGCCCCCCAGGACACAGTTGTATGTTCTACTTGTAGATCTTTCAGGTTGTGCCAGTTCATTACTCTTAATGATCTTGCAAATTCTTCAAACTCCGCTGTAAAATAAAAGCTGATGAAATTCATATTTTAGGTACAATTGTCAATACCAAGGGCATGAAATTAACCAGGCAGCTAACACACCACAGGCAGTTTAAGTGCTTCTGGTCGATCACTTGCTGATGAGTAATGCTTAGAAATTTGAATTTGAAATAGCTCCAGCTGGAACTATTAAAGTATCCAAAAAAAAGTTCATGCTTCTAAACTATCTTTTAAAAACAGAAATTTAGAACCAGTCTCTTGCATTCTTGCCTTCTTTGCGCATCATGAATCCCACTAGCTGATAGAATGTGATGTCCTTTAGGAATATCTTCCAAATGCGTATTTATGGAGCCCACTTCCAGATGTTGAGGTGAGAAGGGACTGCTGCAAGTGACTGAAATACACACGCCTTCCGCAACTCTGACTGGGCTGAAACCACCAAAAGCTATCACACCAGTTCTCTTCCTACGGGGGCTTTTTCCATTAAGAAGTAGCAAAAAAAGATGTTAACCAGCTTGAACTGACAACATCCTGGAAACTCAAACATGCTTTTTAACATGCGTTTGCTTTTTAACAAGTTCTACAGATATACAGCAAAAAATGTCATTTTTTCCCAAAATGATGTTCATTGATATAAAAGGCATTTTAAATATCAAACAGAATAATGTTCCTAAAGGAACTTCAATGTGATCACATTATGGATTTGATACTCTTCAGAGTTCAAAGCTACTACCTAAGGTTGAATTTCCTTGCCTTTAATTAAATTAAATCTAAAGAAGAGTTCCCCTTTTGTGGACTTCACAGATTTTGCTATTAAATGTAAATGTTCATGTAGCTCTTCTTGACCCAAAGTCTTTACCAGCAAAAGATAAAAAAGAGGCACCTATGGACGAAGTAAGAACTAGGAGGACTGAGGAGAGAAAAGCAATGTTTTACATCGTCCGCGGGGGCAGACTGCGACTGGCTGCCTCAGTGTGCTTCAGTCACCGGGTTTCTCATAAGAAATTGTGGAACCTTTTCTCTACCTGTGTTCTCAAGGTTTTCCATGAGTCAGAATTCCTGGAAGGCTTGTTAAACACAGATTGCTGGGCCCTTACCTCAGAGGTTCTAATTCAGTAGGTCTGGGGTGGGACAAATGTGCACTTCCAACAAATTCCCAGGGGACTCTGATGCAGCTCGAGGGGCCTCAAGCAGCTTAGAGAAGCACTGTGCCTCTGTAATGGCTGTGACTGTGACTGACATGTGGGCTTGGACATTTCCAAAACACTTCCATGCCTTCTTATTTAATTAACTTACTTCTAAGCTGTGCCTTAAAACACACGGAATAGCTATTCTCTCCATTTTCCAGATTATCAAGGAGAAATCTGGCATCTTCTTCCCCTGTATTCTCCGTCTCAGTGAGAGCAGCCACCACCAGTGGGAGCACCTGTGCTGGAAACTGAGTCACACAGACTCCTTTCTTTCACTCACTCCCAGCAGCGGCGTTCGCGTCGCACTGATCTTTCTCCCTGTCTTGTGGGTATCTTGCTCTCCTCCTCTCCTATGCCTTTGCATAGATTTGCTCTTCCTAATAACCCTGCTTCTCTTGTTTAAATTCTTCTAGGAAATATTTCACCAGGTTTGACATATAAAATGAAATCAAGATGAGTTAACCTTGTACACATGTCTGACATGTTTTGTCCTCTTTTTAGTGTTCTTGATCCCAATTTCTCTTGTAAGCTTGCTCATTTTGTGGCACATCTTTTTTAAAATTCACCATTCCACAAGTGTATCTTGCTTGGAACACGCGAGGCATGGCTGGCGAGACCCCCTCTTCAGGCGGGAACCGGAGTAGCTGGTCCCCCCATACAGCGTGGAATCAGACTCCTGTCGCTCAGACTGGATTTAACCTGCTTTTTCTTATCACAAGCACTTCTGCTCTTCAGTCTTTCAATTTTTCCATTCAGCTCACTAATTTCAGCACTAGCCCCCCCAAGGCCTAGGGTTTAACAGGGTGATCTGCTCTTCTGAGAAAAAGTTTATTGTTAATATGTGCAATTACTCTTCTATTGTGAAATTTTATGAGGAATATAAACAAGGCTTCTGCTAAATTGTCAGACTCAACAATTGTTAAAATGTACTTGATGTAACTTTCCTTCATTCAAAATTTCTACAGTCTATTTTTGTTGTAAAAAGTTTCCTCTGGACTCTTTGCTTAGAGATTGCTGAAATCTCAGCTTCCAGACTCTCCCTAAGCAAAATGGAGAGGGGCGTCATTGTCAGTAGACCTGCCTCTCCTTGCACTTATAGATCATCACACCTGGAAAATAGGATTTAAGTGGGTTAGAGATTCATTATTGAAAAGTAAAAAGCTGATCTTTATTTTTATATCACATTAGTAAACCCATGTGCCCCTGATGGGCAGAGTCATTGTTCTGTGCTGTAAGTAGCACATAATTCACAAAGGTTCAACAGCGCCACTTCATTGGGTGTCCCCACTACCCATCCCTTGTCCATCCAACTCCTTACAACACGTATTACGTCTAGCACCTTATTAAGTACTGTTGTTCTTTGAGACCATGGCTATATTTTAGCATTAAATACACAGCTTAAGTAGTCATCACTGATCTTATACTAAGAGTGTATTAATCTTTCTATGCCTCAGTTTCTTTATCTGCATGTCGGGGGTGTTAGCACCTCACAGCTTGGACGTGACCTTTAGGTATGACAACGTACACAGAAGGGGCCCCACAGATTGAGCCATTGCCATATTCTCAGCTACTGGAGACACCAGAGGAGGGACTGGATTTGTTTGTTAATTGCTACTGCCCTGGGGCCTCACAAGTCCCTGACGCTGACACTAGATATTCTGTGATTTCTGCTGAATAAATACAAGCACACACGAATGAATGAAGCCCTGGCAAAGAGGAAAACGTCAACAACTTTTGGCTTTTTTTGTGGAAATAAAATGGATATGTTAAGAAAATTTAGCTTTAGTGCTGAACCTGTCATAAATTGATTTTGAGTAGGACTTGTACGTTTTTTCAGTCTCAGATTCTTTATCCGTAGATGGGGAACATCCACCTTGCTTTTCTCAAAGAGGTGTTAATACACATAAATGAAACAAAGAATGAGGCTAGGGAAAAGAAAGCAAGAACAAAATATGCCAGCAGTGACAGAATATATTGGGACTCATTAAAAGGAAACGTGGAGGAAGCACAAAAATGCATGATCTTGCATGAAAGGCTGCCCGGCACAGCAGACGAGGGGCACTGCCTGTGAAGGAGAGGTAGCCTGGAGAGGGGCCAGACCCAGACAGCACAGGAAGCAGAGGACAGAGAACCAGGACAAAAGGCCACAGGAAGGTTTATGCTTACTGAGTATTGAAGCAACTGACATTGAATCAAATAATGGGAAAAGTTTTGATTTGCTATGGCAAATAAATTACAAATTTGCATGCAATGTAATTACCCTTTATAATGTTTATTAAAACCTTTGAGGATCATTTTGTGGCTATCAACTCCCTTAGTTTATGTTTGTCAGGGAAAGTTTTTATTTCTCCAGCATATCTGAAGTATATTTTCACTGGATAGAGTGTTCTTGGCTGAAAGTTTTTGTCCTTCAAATATTTGAATATGTCATTCCATTCTCTCCTAGCTTGAAAGGTTTCTGCAGAGAAATCTGCTGAAAGCCTGATAGGGGTTCCTTTGGGGGTTATTTTCTTCTGCCTTGCTGCCCTTAGTATTCTTTCTTTGTCATTCACTTTTGCCAGTTTCAATACTATATGCCTTGCAGTAGGTCTTTTTACATTGACATATTTAGGAGATCTGATAGTCTCTTCCACATGGATTTCCACCTCCTTCCCTAGGTTTTGGAAGTTCTCAGCTATTATTTCTTTGAACAAGATTTCTGCTCCATTCTCCCTCTCTTCTCCTTCTTGAATACCTACAATTCTTATGTTGCATTTCCTAATTGAGTCAGATATTTCTCGGAGACTTTCTTCATATCTTTTTCATCTTAGTTCTGTCTCCTCCTCTATCTGGAGCATTTCAACATGTCTATCTTCAATTATGCTGATCCGTTCCTCTATGATGTCCACTCAAGCATTCAGGGAATCCATATTTTGTTTTATTTCTTTCATTGTGTCATTCATCTCTAATATTTCTGATTGATTCTTCTTTATAGTTTCAATCTCTTTTGCAAAGTAGCTCTTGAACTCGTTGAATTGTTTCTCTACATTCTCTTTTAACTTGTTGATTTTCTTAATCACAGCTATTTTGAATTTCCTGTCATTTAGATTACATATTTCTGTGTCCTCGGGACTGATTTTTTTAGTACTTGTCATTTTCTATCTGGTTTGGAGATCTAATATAATGTTTGATATTGCTGGAGGGAGTGGCTCTGTTTTTTCACATCCTGGTGTTATTTGATCACAGTTACCACCTATTGCCACTGGGTGGGGGTCAAGAACCATGTTCTGGCCCCTCTGCCTTCAGCTGAAATCCCAGGGGCTGGAGCTAGTGCTAGGTGAGTATGGGGAGGGGAGCTTTCTCCCGCATGCTCTTGGGGTTTTCTCACTCTGCTCTATCTGCTCTCCTGGAGTGTTGGTTTGATGAGGTCACCCCCTGCAAAAGCTCTTGCCCCAGTAGAGGGTTTCCCTCTAGCCTGCCAGGGCCCTTGGGGATCCTTGATGTTCCCGTGAATGAATGTCCCCTCCCCCGTTCCTTCCTTCTCAGAGGCCTCCCGTGGTCCGGAACACAGTCTTTGGGGGAGTGAGTGAAGATTTCTCTTGCCCCATTCCACCTCCTCCGAGGGGGGCTCCAGCCTCTCTGCCCACCATTGTATGACTATGTGGGTCTCTCAGACATTTTTTGTGTTGTGTTTGGATGTCCTCTGTTGGAGTATGAATGTCCTTTTCCTTGTATGTTGGAGGGGAGAGATTACCAGGAAAGCTCACTCTGCCATGACACTGATGTTACCTGAGGATCATTTTGGATAAAGTATGTGGAAACACTTTGCATGGTATAAAATGTCAGATAGGAATAAAATTACTTGGTATTTTGTAGCTAAATCATCAGTATTAGTGAGTGCACCATGAAGTCACTCAAAACTTTGAGACCTGGGGAATTCAGAGTTCCTGCTTTAAAAAGGCTCTCCACGTCTTCCCGTCCAGAAAGCTAAGAACACTCTGAGACAGCAGAAAATCCTGACACTGCGCATGTTGTTACTGGCACTGCGAGGTCTTTACTTCACCTTGAATTCTTTATGGAATGAAGTGAGGTTTAAATAAATAAAAATTTATGCTTAAGTCTTTTGCAATAATCTTAATTTGCCAATTTCCAAACAATTAGAAAAATTTTAAGAAGAGATGGATTGATCACACCACTGACTGACCACCACTAACTGACCCCTGATTGTCAGTTTCTCATCCACAGACCAAACGCAAGTCCTTCTTGGGTGTGTGCAGAGCACTCTATGCAAGAGGCTCCGAAAGGGAAGGCCCCAGGTCTTCCCTCAGGCAGCGTATGTTCCTGGTACTGGCACTTCCAAGCCAGTGGAGACACTCCAGATCTGATTCACTTATAATTTTGTAACTTCCTACTTTCCCAAAAGAAAATTCAGCATTCCTCCAAAATTCCTGTCCATGTTTCATTTCTTTCATTTACTGGTAGAAAAACAACTCCAAATAAAAACCAAGTCTCTGCTCATCCTTTAGAATGCATGTTTGATTTTTAAATCTACTTTATTTTTCGTTTAAACTGCTGAATATTTATTGCAATTAAGAAAATCCTCATTAAACATACCTTCAATGTTTTTATGATATTCTTATGAAAACTTTTTGTGAAGTAAACAATTTTCCAAATTTGCACTGACATGTTTGCATTATTTCAAAAATAACACTTGCTTTGATCTTAGCAGTTCACAAACAAAATTGCTTAAGGTCGTTCTCTGAAGAGACTCTCCTGAAGCCAGACTGCTATCTCCAACGCACACCCCTTTGCATACCAATGATCACAGCTTGTGGTTCAAAGAATTGCACTCGCTAAATTTTGCTTTCTTATATCATGTTTACCTTTGCTTCTCACCACATCCCTCAAGCCAGCAGGGCAGGTCTCACTAGCCTCCTTTCACAAACACATACCCACCAGCTAATGAGAGTTGAGTCTCCCTTTTATGCCTCCCAAAGCACCCTGGGTGTCCTCTTTCGCAGCACTTGGCATACTTGTGATTACATGGTTAGTGCATGAAGACTGAAAGTTCCGTGAAGACGAAGGCCAGGTCTGTGGAGTTCTCCACTCTAGCGCCAGCAGTGCAGCAAGGTGGGTTCTGGAGTCTGTGTGCATCCAGACCCCAGCTCGGCCACTCGCAGCCTTGGGCAAGTTACTTAACCTTTCTCTGTGCCTCAGTTTTCCATCCATAAAATAGTCATCATAATACTTATCTCATGGGATTCTTGTGAAGATTTAGTTAATAAGTACAATGCTTAGAACTGTGCCTGGTATGTATCAAGTAATCAAGAAATGAAAGCTCTTATTATGACCTAGTAAAATGCCTGGCATGAATCAATATGCAATAAATATTTGTTCAATGAATGAGTGATTGAGTGAAGTAAAAGCAGAATTGAATCAAATACTCAAGTATTCCAAGTCCAATGCTTTTTTACTCTTCTTCCATGCTTTCTTGAATGTACAGAAAGCTTAATTTTAGAAAAAAGCAGGATTCCAGCAAACTATTGAACAATGAATTCACTAATCCTCTATAAAAATGATCATTGAATTAACTGAAAATTCCTCTTCTCTTCTCCGGGTTTGAGGCTCTTGTCCTTGATTTTAAGCCAACACACCTTTAAAATAACCATAAATGCATCATTAGCAATTTATTTAAATTGCTATTTTATGCTGATATATGTTAGTTGTTCACTAAATGTTTGAAGAATGATTGATTTGGAGAATGAATGAAGAATGCATACGTACATATAATTCGGTAAAGTTAGAGCAGTGTGTGAAACAAAATGTACCAGACAATTAAGGACTCAATTTTGTTCAGGCTATTACAATCAGGAGAACGTTCATTAATGAGGAATGGCTCAAAGAAAAGAAGTGGGCAGGTAAGCAAGGGAGTCATCTGTGAGTCCTCTGGGACTCAGGACAGAGTGCACAGTGAGGCTCAGAATCTAGGTGTCATGAGGAACAGTGATTCTTTGCAGTTAGCCCTTTCCCAGAACAAGAAAGGGTGGCGATATTTCAAAAGGCAATGGATTGAGGTGAGTGGGGGTTGTTAAGTATAGCTAATGTCCAGTAAAGCTCAGATAAAGTTCAATCTTGTCAGCAGAATTCTCAGTGGGCCTGTGGCCCTGTAGGATACGCCTGGCAAATCTGGGGGGAGGGGCACTTTTTGGTTGCTACCATAATGGGAGGGTACTGCTAATATGTAGTGGGAAAAGAAATACTGTAACATGAAGGACAGTACTACACAACAAAGAATCCGTCTGCTTCCAACAGGATTTTTGTACATCTTGCCAGACATTCATGTATGTGAAAAAACAAAATTATAAACTTCTAAGCCTAGACCTTAACTCTTGTTAAACTTTATTAAATGGTAAAATTATGACTTTCATAAAATTATAAAATGAACATGTATCAAAGATTGTATTTAACAATTAACTAATGAGGAAACAAGGAAGATGTTAAGACTAGTTCAAAGGAGAATCCAAACAACGTACAATCAGCAATTAGAAATGAGGAAATAAATTTACAAATATATGCAAAACCAGTCAATATCCACTGGGAAATGATCAATTGTATTCGACCTGATGAAAATCCTTTGCCCCTCTGTGGATAAGAATAACTTGTGTTACTGTAGGTAGACTACGGATAGCAGATTGCACAGACAAGAAGAGGCACATGAATCAGATGACCTGGAAGCTGCATGAGATAAGACACTTAGTCTTTCTCATTTTTTCCTGACACTTCTTTTTTCGTATAAGAATTATTCACAAAATATATTTTTGAAGATTTTAATTTAACTCAAGTTTTCTAGGAACGCAACTGATGTATAACTTCAGGGGAGATTGTATCGTGTTTTGTTTGCACTTTACTGAAGTGCTGACCACCATTTCAGAAAATGACTTACTGATGACGGTGGCGATCATGGTATTTCTGTTGCCAGCACAACATCTGAATCAGGCTGCCTTTGTAGCTATGGAATGCACAGTGATATTTATGGATATTTACATAGAAGTACAGCATATAACTGCTTTATTATGTTTTAGATTGTTGCAACGCCTTTTGAAATACATGTTATTATAAATTATTTTCCTTTTCTTTCTCCTTTATGTTACAGTTTGAACAATGCATTGACTTTTCGAAAGTCTGTATTAGCTTGGTTATATTCTTGATTAAGCTAAGTTCAGGATCATTGAGGGGGTACTACAGAATATTTGTTAGAAAAGGGGGGTAGAGAGTTGATGCGGTTGGGAGCACCTGGCATGGAGGTTGCAAGTTGCAGCCTAGATAAGGTAAATGCCATTCAGAGAGGCAAAACCAGTGTTAGAGACCGCGTTCCTGAGTGTGCAGTCTATGTCTGTCTCTCTGCCCTTCTTTCTACTCACCTTTCCCCTTCCTCTTACTATAAATACAAACACACACCCTGTTCAAAAAGCTTCCCTGTAAATAGGTTGGCATCTAATGTTCCCATTGCAGATCTGAATACTGATAAAACCTTCCAGCATATTTTATGTAAATTATGATGCATTCCTGTATAATAAGAAAGATATGTCTTAAAATAACTATCTTAAACCAAATGGCAGATTCTTTGCGGCATTCTGATTAAAGCCAGAGTCAGAGACTGGTAGACCTGAAATCCTGCAGTGCAGGTCTGGAAGGGCTTCGTTGGGTATTGGTTATCTATTGCTGCATATGAAATGACTCTACAACTTAGTGGCTGAAAGCAATAATAAACATTTATTACCCCTCCCAGTTTCTGCTGCTCAGAAATCCAGGAATGACTTGACCGGGTGGTTCAGGCTCAGAGTCTCTCGTGAGGTTGCGGTCAAGATGTCAGCTAAGGCTATAATCCTCTCGAGACTTGACAGGGCTGATGGAGTTACTTCCAAGTGATTTACTAACATAGCTGGCAAATTGACTATAAGAAGGCCTCAGTTCTTCCTCATAGGAGCCTCGCCACATGGCTACTTGAGTGTCCTCACAACATGGCAGATGAGTCACTCCAGAACAGTTGATTCAAGAGAGCAAGGTGAAGAAGTAATATCTTTTATGATCTAGTCTCAGAATCACGCATCATCACTTCCATAGCATGCTGTGGAAGGCGGGCCTAAGCAGTGTGAGAGGAGGCCCTGCTGGGCAATGAAGAACAGGAAGGAAGGACCATCGACAACCATGTTAGAGGCTGACTCCATGGAATGCTTTGTATGCTTTCCATAGTCCCAAATTCACATTTTCTTTAATTGTAATCTTTATTATTTCCTCAGATACATAGGAAGTTGTTAGTAGAGAGAAAAATATATTGATTATTTCACTTTGCAAGTCAAAGCTGGGAAAACACCACCTTTGCAATAATCTTGGAATAAGTAATTCATAAGCCATTCAGAACTGAACTATGACCATCATCGTATGTCAAATCCACGTCACAATTACTTCATATGTCCCAAAATGTTCATTTCTTCAGAGAAAACAATCACAAATTTTATTAAGGCCACCAACAAACCAGCGAAACACCTAGATGGGCTCTTTTTCTAAATGCACACTCACCTTTTCCTTACATGGGGCTGATCCTAAATTGAAAACTATTAGAGATGATGTTAGAACCAAGAAAGTAATTAGGTATCATGCGGCTCCAAGCTCTATCGTTTTTATGTTATATGAGGCAGGGTTTAAGTCTAAGATTTCACAGAGTCACCATTTTTGTTTAGTGAGGGAAAAGTGGAACAAACTAAACTGGAAAAAAAATATGTCTTTGCTTGAAGATTTGAGAAGAGAAATGCATCACATCAACATATACAGACACGCACATTTCCTTCTGCTGACGCCTGGTCAAGCGGGCACTCATCTTTGCAGCCTTGGGCTAATGCTCTTCATTACCCACTTGAATCACT
This sequence comes from Equus quagga, assembly GCF_021613505.1. Lineage (NCBI taxonomy): Eukaryota > Metazoa > Chordata > Mammalia > Perissodactyla > Equidae > Equus > Equus quagga. The sequence goes on from NC_060277.1 coordinate 53,119,076, forward strand.
GAAGAAGACATAAGTAGACAGATACTTCAGAGACTCCAATAATTCACATCAAGTAGCAAGTGCATAGTGTATAATCAGTTGGAAGCTTATAAAATGGCTTAAAATAAATGGAGAATTTTTTAAAATATCTCTTGTACAGTACCTAGAACAAAACAGGTGCCAAATAAGTATTAGTTTCTTCCCATTCCATCCTCAATCCTGCCTCTCAAGAGTCTAAGACTAGATTTGAGCCTGTAACCTCATGGCAACATCTACTAAAACAAGAAGAAAGCCCCAGGAAGTCCTCCAGGGTTTAGGAATTAAGTTTCTACCAGTTTCAGTTTTGATCTAGATGTTATTTTAATGTTATTAATAATAATAAAGATTTGGTGGTAAAATATTTTTGCTTCTGTTGTGGCTCTGCTTAAGACTTTTACTTAGTTGTGTACATTTGAAATTTCACATTTACACCAAATAACTAAGGAGCTATTTTTTAATCTGAGGTTTACAAAAACCTAAAAATAACATCTGTGAGAAAAACTTTTAAAAGTGTACTTATGTAAATGTATATTTATGTGATGTGTATTTATGTATTTCAAGGAGCAGAAGAGATAACATAGGAGATTTCAGAGATCTTAAACTTCACCAAAATTAGCATATTTGTGTTGGGTGACTAAACAATAGGCTTTTTTAAAATAGTGATTACCCTTATCTTTTTAAAATGGTACATGCTCATTACTTAAAATGTTAAAGGGTGGAGAAAATTACCAAAAAATGAAAATAAACTAGTGATGCTAAAATTTTGCTACTCAGAAATAACTGAATGATATCAGTCATTCCAGATATCTCTCAATCCACTGTAAAAGATAGGCTAGATGGAAGCACCTTTGCAGACTTGTAATTTCCTGTGATGCCATTCTAATAAATGGATTACATTTAATTTTACTTAACTTTAACAGAAGAAAAAGAAACTAAAATGACACTCAAGAAATTGCTGAATTTCAAATAAATATTTCCTTCCTTCATGAGATATTCATTCTTAAACGATCCGTAAAGGCTAAGAAGAAAGATTATCTAAAATATCAATGCAGAGTCATTATCATTTGCACCATATGTGTCAATATTAGGCAGCATTTTTGATGTACAGCCCTGAAAGATAACATCTTCAGAATATTCATAGTTCCGCCAGCTTCCTTCTCCCACACCCTAGGTTTTGGTAATTAGGTGAGAATTTTACCATTGTCAAGGTTTATAAACTTAAAATTGGTTCTACAACCACAACACTCAGCTTCTTGGACAGATTTCCATATTTAAATGGAGTTGAACAGACCCACTCCCAACCTTCTACCACAGCTTCTCCAGTCCCAAGTTTTCAGTTTGAATTTACCTTTTAGTTGTATGGAATGTCCATCAGATAATTGTTTCAAGAAGGGTTGACAGGTGCCAAAGCTCCTGAGGGTTTGGCTACTAAAAGGAAAACTATTTCTCTGTTCACAACCCTTCTGATATCAAATATGTAGGGGTTTTTCCCACATCAACTGGGTGTCTTACAATTCTATTATGACACTACCTACCTGGGATTTGTGCAGACCCCACCGTTAAAGAGCTCAGTTCCACAAGACTGCCCCCACTTCAGATCCCAGTTGCAAGTCCCAGGCTATCACTCGTACTTCTGATCAGCCAGCTATAAATAGGGAGTTCCCAAAGTTCATGGCTGCCACCTAAGGGACTGGCTCTCAAATCACCCAGCTCTGAAAGCCAATGGGGCTCCAGTCCCCCGGAACCACAGAAAACAGAGAGGCAGCTTAAATGGACTTGCAGGCCTGCCTCTGGCTCTCCCCCTGCGCTCAGCACACAGGGAGCAGGCAAAAATCACCCAGCTCCCAGTTTCTCCCCGGAACAGAACGAGTTTGACTGCATACCTTCCGAAGCATTGGAAATTTAGGAGCTCTCTGTCAGGAGCTGGAGGCAGACACCAAATCTATATTTCTTATTACATCACAGCTACTTACGACTTGACTTTGGCGTTTCTCACTCTGCCGTGTTCACTGGTGCCACTCTCTGTTATTTCTTACAAGTGCATTGGAGTATACAATTGTCTCAAAATAAAAGGTTTATTTTTTTAAAAGTCAAATCATATTAGAGTATTCTGACAAATACATCATTTTTCTCTCTCACACCTCCCCGCTGTGAAGTTCCACTTACCAAAAGTAGTCCCTTTAACTCAATTAGCTATTTTTTCTGGCATTTACTCTTCTTATATTTTTGAATAACATATACCTTTTGAGTCATCAGTTTTATATATTATTTACTTTCTAGTATTTTAAATAAGAATTTCAGTTTCTTATGATACCATCCCCTCTCAATATGGTGATAACTATCATTAAATCAAAATTCAGTGTTTACATTATATATTATTCACAGCTGATCTATTTGCTCGAGGTCTGCTTTCTTTTTCCTCAAGTCAATGTTTTCTTTGATTTTTTTTTCCATTTGCTTAGTTTTCTTTGCACTTATTGCCAATTCTCCTCAAATTTTCCATTGAAATTTCCAGTATAATTTTCCACATCAGGTAACCCGCCATGTCCAATTTTCAGAGACCCCCTTCTCTTCTCTTTGGACTGTTCCTCTCAAGGCTTTCTGGATGACTGTCACCTGGGCCTTCCCTTTGCTATCCTCCTCAGAATCTCCTTGGCCCTTCTCCCGCATTGGATTCCCTGATCCCTAGATCTCAGGCTTTCTCTCTCCAGGCTTACGCTCTTGTTTTGTGGAGCACATCCTTTAGCAGTTTTATCAAGTTAAAAAATTTGGTACAATGGCAGCAGGCTTGGTGATACAAGCATTCCATATACCTGGCTCTCCAGACTGATCCAGTCTTAACTGGTTGCCTTTTACACCTGGGGTCCCTATCTCCCTGAGAGACCCCTTTACCATATTCCTGGGGATTTCTCTAACTCTTTTTCAGTATCCCATTTCTTCCTATTTCTTGGTTAACCCAATCATTTCAGGTAAACACATCCTCAGAAAGGGTGCCTGGGAGGAATTTTTTGAGACTTTGTGTGTTTGAAAATATCTTGAGTCGCCCTCACACTTGATTGATGGTATAGATCTCCATTCTAGCCGTGCTACCTTCCCAGCTAGCTGTTTCTAGAACATGAAAAATATCCTTCTTCCTTTGAGTTTCTCATCAGCATTTGCTGCATGGCTGGATCCTCTCAGTTCCTTCAGGTCTTGCTCAAATATTATATTTTCAGCGACCACCCTATAGAAAATTGCACACCCAGCCTTCCCAACCCCTTTCCTGCTTCATTTTATTTCCAGAGCACTTACCACCACCTGCTATACCATATATTCCCCTTTGTTTATTTTATTTACTTTCTATCTTTCTCCACTAGATGGTGAGCTCCTTGGGGCCAGAAACTTTTATCTGTTTTGTTCACTGATGTGTCCCAGCACCTGGAACGGTGCCTGGCACATAGTAGGCTGTCAATACCTATTTGTTGAATGAATGAATAATAAGCATTTATGTTCTGTATCTATAATATTCCAAAAAGGAAGATAATAACATTATTGTTGTGATAAATAAGAATGGGTTTGTTTAATACAGAATTAAGAACTTGCTGGTCATGCCACTTGAAGATCTAAAGATTGTGGAATCTTTTCTTTTTAGATTTTTAAACTTAAAATAGGCAACCACTTGATATTTATGATGTAGTGTGTATATGTACACATGTGACCCTTTCTAGCAGCATTAAAAATAGCCTTTCATCTGCACTTGTCCCTCCCTCCTTGCTCATCTTCTGCTTACCTTTCTCTGGCTATTGATGGGGCCTTTGGCTGCCCCCACTGTACCCATCTTCACCCCTTACCAGCTTATCTCACTTTGGGCCTCAGCTGGCCCTGAGTTTGTCTATTTTGGATTGAACCATTTCATCTATGGCCTTTGCTTTTGGACAAGTCTCCTGCCCAGAAAGTGACCAAAACAGCCTTTTACTCTGCACCCAGCAGCTGGGCTTCTAACCAGCACCCCCACCGTGCACAAGTCCCTATGAACACACCTTGCCCCCTCACGGGAACTCCACACACCTTCTATCATAACAGCTGAAGCTCACATTATTTGGGGTCTGCTTATTTTGCACATCTCATAATGAATGGCCTTGGCCTTTAGTGTTTGACTTCTCCGTTACAGTGTAAAACACTTAATGTTGGAACAGCCTGTGTCCCTGCCATGTCTAATTTTTACATAAGAATCTGATGGAAACATAATTATTTAAAATACACTTATAAGTGGTGGTAAGGTTTGGATAATATTCTTACTTCAAAGGAATTGACTATACCCTTAGTAGTTTCAATATCAAGCCAAGAGAGAGTAGAAGGAGTCTTTAAAATCACATTTAAATAGAGCTGTTAGAGGGCCAGGCCCATGACCGAGTGGTTAAGTTTGCACACTCCGCTGCGGCGGCCCAGGGTTTCACCAGTTCGGATCCCAGGCGCGGACATGGCACCGCTCATCAGGCCACATTGAGGCGGCGTCCCACATGCCACAACTAGAAGGACCTGCAACTAAGATATACAACTGTGTACCAGGGGGATTTGGGGATAAAAAGCAGAAAAAAAAAAAAAAAAGATTGGCAACAGTTGTTAGCTCAGGTGCCAATCTTTAAGAAAATAAATAAATAAATAGGGCTGCTAGATTCAGCAAAGAAAAATACAAGATGACCAGTTAAATTTGAATTTCAGAAAAACAACAAATAATTTTTTAGTAGAAGTATATTCTCGTGGGAATCCTGTATTTTATCTGGCAACGCTACATTTAAATAGCCAACTGCTCCACCAGTGAAATAACCTGGCTAGGTTTATTGTGAATGTGAGTAATTAATGTTAAGATGCCACAAAGGGAAAGAGTTAGAAAGTCATTTTTGTTGGTTGATGACATAATGCAGCAGACTATTTTACTCTGACTAAAGTCTGTATGGTGAGAAAGGTGTGAATAATGAGATGCTGGCCCAGGAATGGGATGAAGATGTCTATCATTATGCTTCCTCCTTGATCCTTTTCTGGGGGAGCACAGAGATCACATCACAGGAACACAGATTCAGATGCATTTCCCCTGTGGTACAAAGGAGTCAAATCAAATCACGGAGAGCACTTGAAGCCTTTCAATTTACTCATCCCAGATCCTTCCATGGCTGTCTTAGTCAGCTCAAGATGCTATAACAAAATATCGCAGACTGGGGGGCTTAAACAACAGAGATTTATTCCCCACAGTTCTGGAGGCTGGGAGTCCAAGATCAGGTTGCGGGCTGATTCAGTTCCTGGTGAGATCCTCTTTCTGGTTCACAGCCTTCTTGCTGTGTCCTCCCATGTCGGAGAGAGATCATCTCTCTTGTGCCTTTTCTTCTAGGGGCACTAATCTCATCCACGAGGGCTCCAGTCTCACGACCTAATCACCTCGCAAAGGCCCCACCTCCAAATACTGTCACCTCGGCGATTAAGCCTTCAGTCTATGAATTTGGGGAGGATACAAACATTCAGTCCACAGCAACGGAGATTTGAATACTGCTACAAGTGTATGTCCAGAGAGATCTTGGATGTTAGGAAACATCATTCTGACAGCTGAGTGAATTTTAGGTAAACAGACTAGACACCTCCCCAGATGAGAGGAAAAAAGGGCGCTCCTCTGAAATCTGAGTACAATTCACCAACAGGCAGATTTTATTTTGGAAACTAATAAAACTAATATGATTCCACTTTTCAGGGCTGTTTATCACTTGGAGTTTCAGTTCGGGTGATTGCAGTCTAGTAAATTAGCTGACAGAGAGTCCAAAGATGGTATCTGCGCCCAGACAGTCCATTCATCATGCTTAGTCTTTGGATCTCAGCACAGCTTTCCCGTAGACGTGCCAAAATGCCACTGAAGTAATCACAGGAAGCTCCCTGTTTTGATCCACCTAATGCCTTAAATATTGTCAGTGGCTCTGGATTTAGGCTTATTGGAGTATTTTAATAACCCACCAATCTCTTTATCTGGAAGTTTCATATAACCACTTTCTTGGTTCATAAATACTTATTGATTTTAATTTTGCACCAAAAAGGCAGTGGACTGCAGTGGATCAATGTGTACCCAAGAAAGCAATGCAAAGGGGTGGCAGAAATTACTGAGGTATAATCACGTAAAAGTGACAAAATCTTGAAATATTATCAAATATTTAGCAAGTTGTATGGTCAATATAAACTTCAAATTATATATGCAACTCACACCTTTACTCTCGCCATATCGTTTTGAAAATTTGCAAGTTATTCAGTCAGAATATCCAATTTTGGAAAAGCATAAATTTAAATTGTAATTGGTAAAACTACCAAAATGTGATAACTGGGATCCAAAAACTCCAATTGCATAAAATTCAGCCTGGCAGGACTGGAAAGTAGATAAAATTTCAGGGCCAAAACTGCACAACTAATTGGCTGGGAGTTCTGGGTGGGGATGTGGGATCCAAATCTATTCCAATGCCACCTGTGGTTTGGCACCACCTGGTAACATAGTCAGTTTTTACCAGGTGGTCCCTAGGTGTGGTGTGTGTGGCTGGGCAGTAATTCCAGAAATTCTAGGCCACTGGTGCTCTTTAAGTCTCATCTACCCAGAAGTATCGGGCCTGAATAGAAAGAGCACAGGGACTCTGTTTGTCTCCTTAGGTTGCTTGCCCTTTCTTGTTTTTTAAAAGATGATATTAAACTAATCAATGCAAATGCATTTTGTTAAGTTAAGTTTAACTTTGGATTTTCTTTTTTGCTTTCCACTCTTTGGGGAAACACATGGACATAATGAATCGGTCTCAGGAGCTTCCTCCACAGATGGTTCTGGGTCTTCACCTACTATGGCCTCTACCTCCCTATCAGAAACTCTACCTTTCTTTACTGCTTCGAGCATCTTCTCTCTGACTGATCAAAGTACCGTCGACATCATGTCCATTGACCAGACAGTACAAAGCCCTGGGCTACCCATGTCCACAGGTGATTATTCTGCCATCAATCAGTCAGCTCCAGAAATTTTATATTCACCTGCTCCTTCAGAAGACAGCAGGGCGAGTACACACAGTCGAGATATAGTCAGAGACTTCGATGGAATGGAGCTGTCTAGCATGCCTGCCGCCTCTGAGGTACCAGGACTCAGTGGATATGTTTCCAGCCCGGATCATTTCTTGGAGAATACCACTCCAGTCCCAACTTCACAGTACATCACCACTAGCTCTATGACCGTCGCCGCCAAGGGCCAGGAGCTGATAGTGTTCTTCAGCCTGCGTGTCGCCAACATGCCCTTCTCCAATGATCTATTCAATAAGAGCTCTCTGGAGTACCAAGCTCTGGAGCAACGATTCACACAGCTGGTGAGTGGGCACTGCTTACAAGTCTCTGTCTCTTCTTTGTTTTTTTGTTGTTACTGTGTAATATGATCACTGGCTGTCTTGAGCAATGCAGGTTGGAAGAGACACGCCTCTGAGATGGCTCTTGCTGAAGGCATTCAGCTAGAGTGTAGAGATGCATTTAGATCCAATAAGCAAGTGAGTTCCGTGATGGACACAGACACTGCTGACCAGCCTCTTGAGAACAAACTCATCCTTAAGATCTTTTTATTATAGTTCTTCCTAAATTAGTTTTCCCAGGAATAATACATAGTCACTCAAGTACTGAACTTGGAATTTAAAAGTGATATAAGTGGACTTTTCCTAAGTTGTAATGCCACAAGCTGTTTTCCAGCCATCTGACAAAGGTACAAAGCTAGAATGGTCCAACACAGATGAGGCTGAGAGTTCAGGGGTACGGGCTCCTTTCTTGGTTCCCATTAAGTTCCTGTAAACCTAAAAAATGGCTAAGTGGCTTATCATTCCTGATCCTTAACAAAGAAACTGAGAAGATGGTCATAATAGCATATATCTGTGATTATAAAACATCCCGAAAACTCACATTTGTTTCTACATGTACAATAAGAAATACACGTACAATAAGAAGCGTGAACTATGCGTTGCCTCTCCCAGTGAATGAGAGTCAAGTACACCATCATATCACACAGATGGCAGAATTTCTAAAAATAACAGAAAACATATTTGTAAGGTTCATATACGTTATTATGCAAATTAAAACCACATCAAAACCAATTCTTCAAGTGAAGTTAAAGGAAGACTTGACTTTGAAGGAAGACTTTGTGCCGTCTTTCCATCCCTCCCCCCCCACAATGAAGTGAGCAGATACTGGAACAACGTGAGGGCCAGTGTCCAAGTGCACCTTGCCCAGGTGTGTTACTTAGGCTGCATGCTAAGCTGCCTTAATGAAGAGATCAAAAATACAGTCACTTAAATAAGATGCAAGTTTATGTCTCTTTCCCTTTGTGGGTCGAACAGCTTTGCTCTGCAGTGTCATCCAGGGGCTCGCGTGCCTTCTGTATTGCATTCTGCCAACCCCAAGGGTGTTTCCTCATTCACACAGTGAAAGCTGGGTCACTGGGACATCTCTGTTTCCACTTGTGAGAAGGGGAAAGAGAGGAAGCCCAGAGCAAACAATTTCCTAGGCAAGCAATATCAAAGTTGCCGCCATCTCTTCCACTCATATTCCATTGGTCACGTGTTCACACTTTGCTGCAAGGGAGGCTGGGAAATGTGGTCTCCAGCTAGGCAGGCTCTTTCGCATGAAGAAGAGGAGAATGGATTTGGGAGAAGGGAGCAGCCAGTCGTCTGCACACGAGGTGAAGATGGGGAATTCCCACCAGAGGCCAAAGCAGTGCTAAGACACAAAGAACGAGCCCATCAGGGTGAGTGGGAGAGATCTGGAGAGAGTGGATTGAGAAGAGAAGTTCCACACTTGGAGTAAAATTTTATTTTATTTTCACAATAACCTTGTGGGGAGAAGGGTATCAGAATGTGGGTCAGGGTCAGAGTCAAAATTCTGGTGGGGTGGAGACAGAGACAAAGAACAAGCAGGTCTGGACCAAGCCTGGGAGATTTCAGCTCACACTGTGTGCTCCTGGCTTCGAGGTGTTGGTTCACGAAGGAGGGGTCACTTTCAGGGTCAGGACAGAGCAACGTCGCTGAGCATCAAGCACTTCTGAATGAGGGTCTGAAGGATGGCTGTGGCTCCCAAAACGCAGGTGTGGGAACCTGCCCCAGGCATACGTGTGAGAATATTAAATTATAGTTTGGAAAAGGTCCTTAGGGAACCACTTTTTCTTCTCCCTCGTTATTCAAATAAGGCACTGAGGTACAACACCATGGTTAAGTGGCTTGAGGAAGGTCACCAAGCAAGTTAGGGACAGTTCCAGGACTGACACCCAAGTCTCCTGCTTGCCAGGTCCCTGCTGTTTCCATGGCACCGCATTTGTGTTGACCATGAAACATGTCCTGCATAGACAGACAAGTGGGCGTTCAAGCTGCTGTGTATTTCGATAGGTCATTTCAAATTGGTTGCTTCCAAATAGATGTCCATTTAGACCGGCATAGGTCAGTCTGCTCTAGGGCTCAGCTTGGAACATGTTTTTATTTGCTTGGATTTTTTTTTTAATAACTGAACCTGGCATTCCTGCTTTGCTGATAGCATTGGCCTGGATTTGTAAAAATCCTCTGTTCTCACAATGCATCATGAAGAAAACCATTGCCCATCCATCTCCATACACAGATAGAAAGGTGGAAATATGGGGTGTAATCACTGCAAATAGATCATTAAATGGTGGTCTTCTGGTCTCACGTTAAATGCAACCGCAAAATAGAAGCAATAAGAAAGGAACTGAAATTGATGCCTCAGATAATGAAAAGCGAATATAAATGAATTAGCAGCAGCTGAGCACTTAGAACAGCGTTAAGAGTAAACCGTCTTTGATTTTGCAGCTGGTTCCATATCTACGATCCAATCTTACGGGATTTAAGCAACTCGAAATACTGAACTTCAGAAACGGGAGCGTGATCGTGAACAGCAGAGTGAGGTTCGCCAGGTCGGTGCCATATAACCTCACCGAGGCAGTGCACGGGGTCTTGGAGGGTTTTCGCTCGGCGGCAGCCCAACAGCTCGATCTGGAAATAGACAGCCACTCTCTCGACATTGCGCCAGGTAAAAGAGTCCAACCGTGAACCTTGCGGGAGCTTTTTGGTTTTCTTTGCTTGTTTGTCTAAGCATGCAGGTCAGCAAGAACCAAATGAAAATTACACTCGATAGAATAACCTTTTGGAGGCTGTGGGTCACCCCATGAGAAAGGCAGAGTCTTGAGGCAGGAAGAGAAGTTTTCCTACAGCCAACAGCAAAGAACAAGCAGGCTTCTTGGCTTACCATCTGGGAGCTCTAACCTCCCCTCAGAACAAAACTTTCACTGAGCGTAAGCGTTGTTGTTGGCTAATGTAGCCCACAGCCATGCTAATCTACATTCTCTTAAAAGTCAAAAGCACTTTCTCAGTGAACTACAACAACCCGGGGGGCTCCTACTCAAGAAACCTTTCAGTCTAACTACCAAATCACTCCTTCCTAAGACAATTCAAGATGAAACCGACAGCATCCCGAGGAGAGAAAAATAAGCATTAGACCAAAATTCAAACTTGGGGAAAAGCCACTTCACCATCACCAAAGAACGAAGAAAATAATGTCCCTTCCCGCTGTATACCTTAGATCAGTTTCCACAAGCAGATTAAAACAAAGTAGAGTTAGATGTGAAGAAAACTCTTAAAGATCTGGGGGCTTAGCCCAAAGCTACTGAACAGAAAGCCAACATTTGTTCTGCTAATAAAGCCTAGCGGATGGACCATTGTAACCAGCTTTGCCCAAATTGGGAAGTGTTTCCACCATTAGTTTCAAAATTCTATTTGCTAAGCAACTGAAGGAAGTTTTTGTAATTCCCTGGAGTTTAAGGGGGCAAGGCTCCAGCCTGACCTTCCAGTCAGCTTCAAAGCAAAGCTTCCTAATTGGCTGTGAATTAGTGGAGTATCTCTGACATCCTCTCTGGCTTCCTGTGAACTAACAGAAGGCAGAGGGGAGAGGCCAGGGGTGAATGCAAACAAAAAGGCTCAGTTGGGAGACACTTATCTTTGACAGAGCAGAACTTTCAGCAACTTTAGGAAAATTGCCTCCTAACTGAGTAAACAGCACCATTAAAAAGACAGAGTGCCCTTAGGCGCTGTGGCTCGAGTGCTGACCTCTGAACAGCGGTGGCCCGGGAAGCCCTCTGGACCCCGTAGGAAGTCAAAGTCCTCCTAAATCCTAGTGACAAACAGCCTTCCCCTGCAAACAACCTCAGCGCTGAGGAGGAGCTGGGGCCCGCGTTAGGATCAGGACATGGATTTCTCAGGCCACTGCCAACAACACAGGGACATGTTGAGGGAGAACTTGGAGGGCAGAAGGGAGGTGAGGGCCCAGGCCCCTCCCTTCCTTCCTCCCTCAGGGAGCTGACAGTCTCCTTAGAGACCCGTCCAGCAACAGGATCAGGTAAAGGTAAGGAGCCAAGCTGCGGCGGGGAGCGCTCGGGTGTGCTGCTGTGGATTCAGGCTTCTCAATGTCGATGCCACTTAAGCAGTGCCTTAGAAAGAGGTCAGGAAGCCAGGAGTGCGTTGCCAGGGAGCATAAGGGACTCTGGTGATGGAAGGAAGCACAGCATAGCCATGACTTTGGAGGGCCAGAGTTCTGAATGTCAGTCCTGTGTGCTAACACGGCACTCAATTTCCATAACTGGAAGATGGAGACAGTAACAGGGGTGAGGATTAACTAAAAGAATATTTACAACACTTAGCATAACATTAGACACAGTGACTAATAAATGTTAGTAGTTAATATTGCAACACTGTCATTATTAACTTGACTGATAACCTGTGACCCCAAAGGGTACAAGTGAGAACAGTAAAAAGTACCATGACTAGGTATTGTGTGGAGCTTGGAACTGAAAGCATTTTCACTAATTTCTTGCGAACAGTTCGGCTGTGTAGCTTTTCCTCTAAGAAGCCAATAGCAATAGAAATGAGATGGTGCTAACGTGGGTTTCAGCCCCTCCTGGAGCCAAATTGATACTGAGTTGCCCAAGGAACGCCTCTAGGCTGCCTGGTGTACTGTGGGGACACGCCCAGTCAGACTTTTAATGTTAGAACCATCGATGAACGCCGGAGTGCACTGGACGACCGGGGAAATTACCTGACTTGATTTCTTACTAGATACTTGGAGAGGGGAAAAAATCTGTATTTTTAATACTTTGAAAACTCCTAGAAGAATGGATAAATAAACAAATGAATGAATGGGAGAAGTCGGCGCAGAAACGGCTGTCGTGAGCCAGCTGGGACATGCGTAAGGCCTGAGCCAGAGTTTGAGGACAGCAGAGTTAGGAAGCCAAGTGTGGATTCCATAAAAGTTAAAAATAAACAATGAACCTATGAATTCCTCTATATAAATGAAAATGCATAAATCCAATATCCAAAAGGGGTCCTATTTATAGTGAGGCTCTGTGGCTGCTGTGCCAACCTGTCCCCAAAAGCGTTCCTTCCAGTCTGCGGAGTGGGGGAGAGGACAGCCGCGAGCAGGCAGGGAGGAAGGGGCAGGGGCGGGGCGCTTCCTCACGCATGGCTGGGGGCCTGGCTTAGTTATTTCGCCAAAGGCAAAGGGTAGCTTCGCCAATTGTAACAGCAAGTGCTTGATGATGGGACCTTGACCATCTTCCACCTGCTTAATCCAAAACAAGCAGCACCATCCCCTGCCACATAACACGTCAATGGACGAAAGCTGGTCCCCGCCCCAAGGAACCTGAATGTGGCCAGAGAGGGACACCTTAGAATGATGCTAGAATCCAAACTACGCCTTTTTCATTCAAAAAGACTTTCTAATGAGCACTTTTGGATATGCCACACGTTGTTGTGAAGGCCTGTGAGTCTGGGGATCACTAAGGAGTGGTCCCATAATGAAGACAGCACTGAGTTTCCCTTGAAATCCCATTTCGTTGAGGCCTGGAGCCTGAACAGAAGAGAGAGCGTGGGGGAGATTATTGTAGGGAACCCCAGCCCCGCGGGGCTCGTCTCAGGCAGCGAGGCAGCCTGTGGTGGTGGGTGGTGGTGCGGGCTGAACAGCTGCAGCAGCCGCAGAGACAACCAGCACCGTTCAAGAAACAATTACCACAACCCTTGTTAGAGACAGAGAGGAAGCCTTTATTCAAGGGGGACCATCTCGACGGCTGCAGCGGGGAGAGGGGTGACCTCCATTCCAAATACAGCAGGGGCAAGTGGAAGCTTATAGGCAAGCAGCAGGGTGGGCTCAGGAGATGGAAAAGTTCTAAGACAAAACTTCAGGGTCGGGGTGGGGGATTCTGGCTAAACTGGTCTCACAGGATTCGTTTGGAAGGCAGGTCAGAGCAATCAGACATCCCCGCAGGGGATGAGGAACCCACTTAGATATCGAGGGTGATCAGATTTGGAGGATAGGGGATTCTAACTAGCCCAGCTTAGCCGGAATCTTGCTACAACTGCACAAGGAAGAGACAGACACGGAAGTCCAAAAGCCGAGGCTGAGCTGACACTTCAGAGGAGTCTGAGCAGAGTTTGGTCGAGGAAGTCTTTGTCAACACTGGAGCTGGAGGGGACACCAGCCACACAGGTGTAGGTGGCAGTAGTCGGAGCTGCCATTGGAGGGTGGTGGCTGCCGAGGAGAGGGAGGTGGCCACCCCAGAACCAGCGGGGATCAGGGAACCACTCAGACACAGACCCGCAAACACTCCCACCCTCATTCTCACGTCAGTCACAGCTCCTCGTCCCTGTTCACAGCTTGCTGCAAACCAGGCAGAGACGACCCAAAAACCCAAACTACTCACAACCATTGCTTCTGAACAGAGTCAAATTCTGACTTCTACGAATCTGCATGTCTTAGAAAATTTCTTGAACCTGAAATTTAAAACGCTGTTCTAAAAAACCTATACAGTTATAGTAAAGTGTTTCTAGCATCAGTTCTCCTGTATAATATTAGTTTGGGAAAATATGTGCAAAATTAGTACTTTGACTATAGAAGAAAAGGGAGTCTAGATTTGAAAACAAATTAAGGGAAAAGATGTAGATGGTTTTCAACAGTTTTCTTCCTTGTAATCTAGAATATGACAGCTACTTGTTTCTAGTTTTTCAGCGTGACCAGCTGATCCAGATTTTCTCCTTTTGGTGTATATTTGAGTGTAAGCTGTCATGGTGATTGACAGGCGAGCTGATTAGAATGTTCAACCAGCCAGTGCAGCCCACTGCTCGCGCTGCCTCTCAGGTCCTGGACCCCGAATGAAGATGATGACTTCCAGTTCCTGGAGAATAAGGACTCCAATTCCAATTTACACAGCCCCTGGCTCCATCACTGGCACGGTCTTTCCTCACATGTAATGATTGGACGGATGCCCAGCAATACCCATTCCTCGGCAGGTAGTAAGGGAGGTCTGAGGGGTGCGGATAATCAAAACCTCAGATAATGCCAGAAAGTCAGTTAAACAAATACAGGAAAGCTCCCTGACTAAGGTTGGATCTTGAGAATATTTGCTTGACCTCATTGGTGCTGTTCCAATCTGTCAAGAAAACTCTCCTTGAAAGAGAATTAAAAGGGGAAATCTTTAGAGAGAAAAGGGGCGGCTGCTGGAAATGCTGCATGTCAGGAATGAATACCTAGCTTGTTGATGGGCGAGAAGCCCAAGAATCTGTCCTTGGAAAATGGAGAAGGCATCTTATCACTTTAACCTTTTCCCAGCCAGGATGGCCAAATACAGCAAAACTGAGCTCCTGGTGTCTTACCCCTTTCCCACTTCTTGGGAAACACAGGGGCTCAGAACGAGGCTACACAACCCTGGAGTGTCTCCCGCCCCGCCTCACCGCCCACCTTCCCCAAGGCTGGGAGCCGCCAGCTGTACTCCCCCTCTCCCCCAGCCCTTATCAGAGAATAACTCTCAAAATAGGAAAAACACAATTGTCACACAAATAGATAGTGAGCATGTCAAAGTTTTATTTAACTCATTAATAAGGGAATTGTTAGGGTGACAAATCTGGTTGAAAGAGGATATGCAAACAGGGATTTTATATGGCCAGAGAAAAGAAAGAATGACGAAATGAGAGGGTTAAGCGAAATACAAAACAGAAAACACCATCACTGTATCTTACGCATTTCTATACGACAACTTCTAATTCTGTAGAGTTCTATAATGCCATAATCGACAGTAAATGGTAAGTCAAACAAAACTACTACCTTCTAGGGGTCAGCAAAGTGTTTCTTAAAGGGCCAGATGGTAAATATTTTAGGCTTTGCAAACCAAAAGGTAAAATCGAGGATATTATGTAGGTGCTTACATAACTATTTAAAAACCTAAAATCCGTTGCCTGCAGGCTGTAAAAGGCAGGCGGCGCGGGCTGACCCCAGGGGATCCCTAACCCCCAGGCGCGATTGTTAGGGCTCCTGCGTGACTCGGAAGGCCACGCGCTCAGCTTCCCTCCCTATGTCCCAACGTTGAATGATTGCTCTTAAACTATAGAAGATTTCCCAGCGTCTTGCTCCTCCGGCCCTTATCTCTACCGTTACAGAACAGTTAGACAAGTAGATGACACTGCAGCCATGGTTTGGGTCTCTGTTCATTCATACCTTCAGGAAGCACTTCGGCAGTATCTGCCGCGGGTCAGGCACAGTTACAGGCACCAGGACCCAGAGGTCCGTGGAGGCCATCTGTGCACTCAGGGAACTAAGTGCGCACCGGGAGAAAGAGACACGTATAGGAAAAGCTATAGAGTCAGCCAAATACTATAATCAGAATATGCACAGAAATGCTGCGGAGCACAGAGAGCAAGTAATTCCAGAGGCTCAGGGTGTCATGGCAGGCTCCCCAGACAGAGGGCGACATTGAGTACGGGATGCCTTGGTGTACGATGGTGGTGGGCCCAGGCAGAGGAGGGAGGGGCTGTTCCAGAAAGGGCAGGAGGAAAAGGCAGGCATTTCTGGGCGGCCGGGGTACCTATTCCATCTCGATAGCAGCTTGGGCACTGGTGAAGTTCGCGCACTCCACGTCAGCGGCCTGCGGTTCACGGATTTCGATCCCAGGCGCAGACCTAGCACTGCTCGTCAAGCCATGCTGTAACGGTGTCCCACATAAAACAGGAAGATTGGCAACAGATGTTAGCTCAGCCACAATCTTCCTCAAGGAAAAAAGAGGAAGACTGGCAACAGATATTAACTCAGGGCTGATCTTCCTCAGACAAAAAAACAGTAGGGAGGGAGGGGAGCTCGGCCTGGAAGGAAGGGAGAGCCTGGCTGTCCGCGAGCCCTGTTCAATGTCTGCATCCACTTTGGCGTCCTACTTTTCTTTTCCTTTTTATTTTTTATGTCTTATGGTCTTTTAGAGTTAAACTTTAATACAATTTTGTAAACCTCAAAAAGACTTCAAACTAAGTACTAAACAGTCCTTATTCTCAAGATTATAAAAATAAAAAGCTTATTCATGAAATATTGCATATTTGGAAAATATTTAGTAAACATATATAAATAGTTACAAAAGGTACATACATTAATTCATTTTTAAAAATTTTAATGCAAAAAATAAAGGAAAAATTAGTAAGCTATCTTAAGGATATAATATTACTCCAAAAGAAATGTTTTTGGGGAAACAAATTTTACGAACACGGACATCAGGCGAGTTGCCCTCCAGCCCGTGCAGTAAGTGTCTAGAGGCCAGGGAAAGGCCGATGCCAAAAGTGTACATTTGGGAAACCTCAGCTGAAGCCAGCGAACAGGGAAAAAAACGTCCCTGGGCCATGTGTGTGTCGGGCGGGAGGAAAAGAGAGCTGCGATCCGAACGCTGAGAAACCCCTGCACTGAATGGGAAAGTAGAAGGACGGCCAGTGAAGGGAGCGAGGAGAGGATGACGCCGCAGAGGCTGGAAGGGAGGAGAGCGGGAGAGACAGGGCAGCCATTTCAGCTGCTTTGAGTGAACAGCGGATGGAGGTCAGTTAAGTTGACAGTTCAGAGTCATTAGAACCCTCTGCAAAAGCAATCCAGTGGAGAGGCGAGGGCAGAGGGCAGATTTTAGTGAGGCTGGGGTGAAATGGAAAGTGAGACAGTCAACCTGCACCGTTCACCTGTCTCAGAAGCGGGAGCAAGGCTCCAACCCTCCCCCAGAGACTGGGAGATAGGGGCGCCCTCTTCCTCCACGGTTACGTTTCAAAGGACGGCTCCCAGGTCCTGGGGAAAACAGTCCTGAGTGGTAACGCTGGCAAGAAGATTTACATCTCACAGGGGCAGAAAATGAATTTACAATTACAAGTTTTCTAAACCAACTTCCCTAAGAAAAGGGAAGTCAGGGGCCTCTGGAAGAAGCCCGTGGGAAGCTGGGCCAAGCTGAGGCGCAGGCTTCTTGGTCAGAGGATTTCGCATTTCTCTTCTATGCCCTGGTTTTCTTACATTTACAGGCAATGCCCAGCCAGACCAATTATTTAGTTCCATTTGCAAAATTTGAAGCAAAACCCAATCAAGTCTTTTTCTTTCTTTCTTTCTTTCTTTTTTGACCTAATGTGAGGATGGAAAAGCAGTTTGTGGTAGTAGAGCTGGGAGGGGAAACATCACTTCCTGACTACTTTGGGACGGAAGAGAAGAGCGAACGTGAAGGATCCCCCGGTTTCGCGGGCGCCGCCCTGCAGAGGCGCGGAGCCGGGAGAAGCCGCGCGGTGGCTACGGCGTGTGCTTTGCCGTTCACGTTTTGAAAACTCCCTGAATAAACGAATCTGTGATATGAAAGCATAAACCAATGTTAGAACTATCTGTGACTTATCAACTGAAAACCAAACATCACACTTGCTCAGTATTCCGCCAGCAGCCCCAACTACCAGAGGCATCTTTCGATTCAGCCGCTATGAGAATTCTTCAGAGGCACGTGGGGCTTTCATGACAGTTAGCTGTGCAGGTTGAAGATTTCAAAAATGCAAAACTACATATAACTTATTCTCTCCTTGAATTCCTAAGAAGCCTCCTCAAAAATGGGCTGACCTCAAGGCCGGTATATGTTAAACACTGAGTCACTTACAGTCAGCCATCCAGGACGCTTCCAACCAGAATGTGGACCAACAAAGTCACTTTTCTCTGGAAAGTGCATAATTTCTAAGACTCCCATTTAGTCACCAGCTCTGGAAAGGCGGTAGATGTCATTCATCACAATAATGACAATAAAGACAATAAGAGCTACTATTAGTTGAGATGATTTTAATCTTTATAGCTCACTACCACAGTAGGCATCCCTTCCCCCCATTGCCCAGTTGGAGACACTGTGTCTCAGAGGAGCGTGAGGAACTTCCAGTACTGGCCACACAGCCGCCAAGGGCTGTGGCCGGCACTCACGGGCAGCCGTGTGCTTCCCTCCGCTCTCCCCACTGCCTCTTTCAAAGGAGTCCTGTCACCCTCCCACTGGGGAGACAGAGGCTGTTTAATCTACTTAGTGGAATTAATCCTGAATGAACTATTAGGCTCTACATTTCACCAAATGAAATTTCCTATAACAATTTGTCATATTCTTAGAATGTCAAAAAAAAGCTCAATCTCAGGAACAAAAGTCCCAAACTTTCAGATGTCCCCTTTATATGTACTGTTGGCTCTGCTAGGAGTGTCCCTTCCCAGCGGGGACAGCCACAGGAATCCTCCTTCCAGAAGGCTCTCCCCAGCCTCTGCTCTCTCCTTTTGTCCCCCTTCTCACCTCCTGTGTCCCCGGCTCTGTCTCCTGGGGTGACACTGCTGCTGCCCTGGGGCTCCTGGGACGCCACCACTAGGGGCTTTCGGTTACCGCCTGCTTCCACAAGAGCACCCCATAGCGGCTGGACTGCAGATGCCTCTCACCCCTCTCCAGACTGTCATCCCGGGCTGTGATCCCACACCCAGGCCACCCCATGGAGCCTCCTTAAGCTACTCCCGGAGCCCTTCATCCAAGCCCTCAATGCAAACACTCCACACAAGCCAGGGCCTCAGCCCAGCTGCATGGCCACCTCCCACTGCCCTGCTGTCAAACTCTCCCTCCACCAGTGATCCTGGAACACTCAGGCCCTGACGCCAGTGCACCCAAAACACCTCAGTTTGGCAGATGCAGTAATGGCTGAGAGCAGAGATAATCCTTCAGCCTCTCATCCAGGCCAGGGTGTGTGTGGGCACTCACACAGCCGCAGGAAAGCATCGTGGACAGCCTGCTCTGAATAGTTCCCGGGGGGGTGCTCTTGTGCATGGTGAGGAATTGAAATGAAGCCCAAAGTTTCCCACACTGCGTGCCCCTGTAAACCAGAAAGCGCTCCCATCAATAACTTCCAGTTCCACAGTGCGCATTGAGCCCCAGCTGGGTGCACGGTGCTGTGCTGTGTGCTGTTTATCATTAAATAATTACTCTCACTCTAATCCCGTCCTACAGCGATAAACCAAAAGCAAAATATTTTTGGCCAATAATAAAATAACAATGAAATATTAACTTAAATGTAGATTTTTTTTAAGTCATTTTAACCGCTGAATTGCCTCAACAGTTCTGGAGGCCTGTGCCAACATGTCCAGCTAACCCTCCTGCTGTCTTTGTTCCTGTCGGACACCTAGAATGGGAGACCGAGGGACATTAGTGATCACCCGGTTTAAACACTCCATTTTATAGAAGGGAAAAACGAGACGTCAAGACGCTAACCTGCATTCCCAAGGCCGCAGACAGCTGCTGGGGGCCAGTCCTCAGGGCCCAGCGCGCCTTCCTGGAGCGTCAGCGTTGACAGCAGGATGAGCAAGGTCACTGCCTCCGCAGGTGCAGCCAATCCCCGAATGTTCTCCGGATTTGGGAACATGATCCCGCTGGGCCTGTGCGGAGGGTGAGGTCCCTGCGGTATGTCTCAGACGAACCCTCAGTAGAGGCAATAAGCACCACGCAGGGTATGAAAGTGATGGTCTCGCATTGAGAAGGGAACAGATTACCAGGACTGCATTCGGATTTCTGGGCTCTAGGCCCTTTTGTCTTCATGAATATCAATTTTAAAAAATATTAATATTAACTGGTAAAAATATTTTTACAACTGCGTTGGTATAGAAACAAATATAATCCAGTTGGATTATATTAATTTTTTCTTCTAATTTTAAAGAATTTAGAACATGTTCCTGAGCCCCTGAGAGTGGCGAGCCCTGAGGCTGTGTGTCCTGTGCCCAGCCCATTACCATTGACTGGGACGAGTGAGAACGTCCCTCCCTGATGCCCCAAGCAAAGGAACGGGCCCTCCCGTCCTCCTCGCGAAAGAGCGGGACGGCAGAGGCTCGGTGACGAGCGCGGGTGGGGAGGGAGGTGGCACGTGGCGGGCTCCCCACGTGCACCCCCCGGCGGGCGGCTCGGTCACGCGGAGCGCAGGGCGCAGGGGGCGCCTCCCTCTGAACTGCGGAGCCCCAGCTCTGCCTCTTGGAAACGGGTGGAGATGATCCAGGAGTTTCCGCCACATCCCGTGGCAATCGCGGAGCAACGACGGCTCTATCCGCGGCCCCTGGAGCGCTTCGGCCAGCCCCGCCAGCCCCTTCCAGGCCTCGCCGCCCTGCACCGGCGCGCAGCGCACTCGGGTGCGAAGGAGACAGTCAGATCTAGCTCTCAAATTTCACCCCCGAAGTCCGTTCCTATTTCTTTTGCTTTTGAGCGCCATCTAGTGAACACAAGGTTTCATAGCATTGAAATGAGAAAACGTCCGCAAAGACGCATTCGGCCCCCAGGCCAGGCCAGCCCAGCGGAAGCCTGAGTTCCAGCCAACCTGAGCGGAAATCCCGACCTAGGACGGGACCCAGTGCAAGGAGGTGCTCCACTTCCTGTCCAACACGTCGGTGCTCAGACAGCACCAGAGAAGGGGATGATGGAATGACAAAGAAGTGATAAAGAAGAAGGCAGAAAAGCAATCAATACACAGCCCCAAGGATGTGAGGCAAGTGACAGGACAGGGTGGGGGTGTTGGAGGGGGTGGCGTCATGAACTGGAGTTGGTGAAACGCAGACCTCAGACCCCCTGAGCCTGGCAGACAGGGAGAGCCTGTTCTCAGGCTGACAAGCGTGAGTACCCTGGGGACCAGAAACAGGAAGTTTGAAAAAGACAGTCAGGAACCATCAGGGACCTATGACCTCCGTGAATTTATGAACTTCTTGATGATCAGGACCATAATCTTCTTAACTCTAACTGTAAAATGCCTCAAAGCGTACCCTGCAGGCAGGGGACATTCATTTAAATACTTTTTGATCACATGATGGAGAGCAAGAGAAAGCCTTCCTCAGCCAGCCAGTTGGGAGTGCTTCTAAGGACCTTTGAAATGCATACTGAAGACACATAAGCAAATCCAAAGGAGAAACTGATACAGAAAATGAGCTTCCATTGGAACTAGCAGAATGATACAAATGTTTCCAAGCCCCACAGGGCAGCTCACTTACTTCAAGCCATGTTCACTGCTGTCGCGTTTGAACAACAGAAACAAATGCGGAGCCACTGTAGCATCAGCCTGTACTTTCTAGAAGGAACCTTCTGCCTCCTGCAGGAGTGGTGCCAGATGATGGTTCTGAGCTTGGGTTTAGTTGGGAGAGCCCTCCTTCAAAGAAAAGCATTCCTGGAAGTCTGATGTGGGAACTGATGAGAGAGGAGATGCTGGCGTGGTCCGGCCTCCTGCGCACTCTCTCATCCCCTATTGGCCCCTTGGAGCCCTGAAGTGTCTCCTGGAAATCCCATATTTGCAAACTACTAGAATGCTGTCAAAAGTGAACATTGTAAACAGGAATACAGATATTAATCTTGGGTCATACTTACTAGCTAAAACGGACTTTAATTTTTCCACATACGAAAATGAGGTCAGCAATATCCACTTTGGATGCTTGTTGTGAATATTAATGAAGACATGTTTACAGTGTCAAAAACAAAATGGCCCTCAATAAATGTGAGTTCCCTGTTTGTGTAAATAATTGTCATTGAGCTCCTGGTGAAGCTGGAGGTTCAGGCTCATGATCCCTGGGCCAAGTCAGGGACAAGGCCTGAAACAGAATGACCTTAATGCTCTGACTATGGCCTGAATCCACACGGGAAGCTGAGGGCTAGGCCAGGAGCTCTGGGTGCCAGGATGAACCTGGATTTTTCCCACCAGCTGCAAACTAGCAGCTACTGACACCACTCGACTCACTATCCAAGTGCCCTGGGTTGCCTCTACAGAGAGATTGTCAAGTTTGCTCTACAGAAGAGCTGTCCAAACGGGTCAAGGACAGAAAATTAAGTCATTTTTCCAGCAGGCAATTGTAGTAAGCCCAAAGGAGGCCCCAGACCATACTAGGTCTTTGGTGGGTGCGGTACAGACTCATGGAGAAACCCACCATAGAAATAATCTATTTAAAGGGGATTTAAGCAAATCCAAAAAGATAAGGCAATTACAGACCAATTAGTCTATACAGCAAGCATGAGGACTTCACCTCCTCAAATCCATATGCATCTTGATTATGACTTGAAAACATTCCTCTAGAAAATGGCATCCAGTTGTTCTCTTCCTCATTGACTGTTGATCTCCAGTCTCCTTGTCCTCCCTCTTTTCAAGCTACAGAGCATGTTTAGAACAGAACATTTTAGGTTGTTGCTACATAATGTTTATATTATTAATCTTGACCAAATCAAGGGCAAGGAATGGGAAGTGCAGATTCATTTGTTTTGTGCAAATCCCTGGGGCTGTGTTAAGGAAAAGGCAAACCATTGTATGGCCTACCCGTGAACGAGTCCATCCTTCTAAGGAGAAATGTCTTTAGCATATGACAAACAAACAAAATGACAACAACATAGGGAAAGTTTCGCTTGAGAAATTTCTACTATTAAACTTCGCTCCTCACAGAGCCAATCTCTTCTCTTCCGAGACGCTTCGTCCCCAGAATCCGCTCACACTCTGTCCTCAGTCTTTACCTAAAGCCCAAAGTTGTAGGTGTGATATGTAAGTGAGGAGGGTCGTCAGCATACCTAGGGAGAATATTTTTAAGTAGTAGAGGAGCGGAAGCAGTTGCTTCGCACATTAACGTTGCAAGTTTGGTCTCTCCTGTTCTGACTCCAGTCGGCAGCAGTGCCCTGGCTGGCCACAGCCGGCGGCGCCCTGGGCTCTGCCTTTCCCTGGAACCGCCCGCACAGTCCAAGGACGCGGGAGGGAGTCAGAGGACTTGAGCCCAGACAGGCGTGATCTTGGTAACGCAGCTTCACTGAGTCTCTCACCTCCCCCTCTGCAAAGAGAGCAACTCAGTCGAGAAAGTCTCTAAAATACCTTCTAGCTCTAAAATTCTATCTGAATTGTAAAATTTTATATATGGATAAAATAAAAATCTAAAGCAATTAGTTGGTCTAGAATTCTTAGTGCTGATGATTTTGAAAGGTCAAGTGGCTATTTGTTGAATGAATAGATGCTGTGCACAGCGAATAGAAACTGCGGTCGGCGCTGTGAAGTCTCCACATCGTCTCTGTAGGCTGGTCCTGAGTCAGTACTGTGGGGAAAGCAAGGACTCCATGAGCTAGGTGCATTTGTTCTTCAAATATACCCAAATTTGGATGAATTCATTTCTCCAGTGTTGCCTTCTTGTGTTCTGTTCAGACTACACGTGGCTGGGCTGAAGGAAGTTATGGTAAAACAGAAATATCTCCTTAACGGGAAACTCCTTTGGTTATCACACATTTCCCATTCCTCTTCAGAGGGGCAGCATCAGTGCATTCAGTCCGCTTTCCAAGTTAAACTGACTTCTCCACTGCAGAGAGGGAGATGGAGCCTCTGACTCCTGCCTCCTGGCTGCTGTTTTCAAGACCGCAGTCCGGAGTGTAAACCAGCTGACAGCTGTTGTATATCAAACCAGGCCCTGGACCTGAGTCAGCTGGGTTGTCAGGGGAAATCTGAGTTACCTTCTAAACAGTGACAAGGATCCCTTGACATGTCCAGCTTCAGGGGCTGCGAGGCAGAGCGAGCTGGTTCATATTAGCCTGGTCGTCCAGGAGGGCCCCTCCAGCTGCAGAGATGTACAACTTCACACGGAGTCTGTGGCGGGTGTACCTTGCTGGGAGAACCAAAAACAGGTTTTCAAGGACCTGCTCTGGCCCCAGCCTGGGCTGGGCCCACTCATCTCCCTCACTCTGGCTTTTCCCACCACAAGAGGTGCGGGATCAGGACAGCAAACCTCAGGACCAGTGGCCTTCTGCCCGCCAGCTGTGCCCCAGTGGCCCATGCACACAGTCCGTGGTCGTAACTTCCACGAAGCTGCAACTGTGTTCTCCGCTTGAAGAGCCGCAATAGACATTAGCTTATTAATAACCCCAGGGCAGTTAAAAGTACAAAGAGAATGGGTGAGGTTGACAAGAGAGAAAGGGAGAAAGAACAAGGGAAAAAGAAAGAAACCTGTTACGTTGGTTTCACTTGCTTTTTTAAAAAACATTGTGTAGCCAGCAAACCTTATTATAAAACTTACTGAGTCTTGCTGAATTAGGGCTCTGCAGATGTTCCCAGTTGGGAAATACTGGATCAGATGATTACTGAAATAAGCCAAATTCTGAAAATTCTGAGTTCTATTTACAAGCCTTCTAAAGCACAATTCGGTTAATACCCACCCCCCCCCCCCCCCCCCCATTTCTGCCGTGATTCCCACCTGCCTGAAAAGTCCCAATTCCTTAGCATGGCATTCCAGACCTACCAGAGTCTGGCCTTCACTTACCTCTCCAGGCCCAGTTCCCTTCCTTCCTGGCCACGAGTCGCGGCTTCCCCTGCTCTCTCTTCATCCGTCTGTTGCTTTCCCGCCTCTGTGCCTGTGCTCTGGGTCCAGTCGGAAGGCCTTTCGTAGTCCCCGCACATACAAACGCAACCCACCTGAAATACTCAGTTCGGACAATCCGCTCCGTGGTGATCTCTGCTCTAACTTATATTTAGAGCTTGTATTTAGAGCTCTTATAGCAGACGAGGTACTGGGCTCCTTGTATAGAAGAATCTGGGTACATTTCTCTTGATTTATAATCCACTTTACGAAGAATTTGAGACAATCATACAGAATTCAGAATAGAGTAGAAGAGAACAATTAATGACCAAAGAAGACCCAGATACCAGAGGTCTATTTGATTTTCCAAAGGAAGGAATCTCTAACGTTAGGGTCTTAGGAATTAGCCAGGGAATAAGAGAAAAATGTTTTTTAAATCAGGAAGTCATGCTGAGTCTTCAGAATTGTCCACATAAATAACTGTCTACTATTTTATAAGGTACCTCTGATCTTAAAAATATATGTTTACACTTCATCTCTGCAAAAAATGTCTACCTTTAAAAAAACTAATAGACAAAAAAATCTTAGTTCTCCAATGCACTGGGTATCAAAATGTGCTCTGCAGATCAGCTGCATGCGTGCCACCTGGGACCTCCCCGGAAATAAATTCTCAGTCCCCATCCCATACCTCCTGCATCAAAAACTCTGAAGATGGGACCAGGAATCTCTGTTTTAACAAGGCCCCCAGATGATTCTGACGCCCAACAAAGTTTATGCATAATTATATTTGGAGCTAAATGTTATCACCCCTGTCTATAAACTCACTCTTCAAGGCACAGAGATATGTGGTTCCATTTTCACTCCAGCCCCTTATCACTGCTGTACAACTCACTCCAAAATGGGGTGATGGCAAAATACTTGGTCTCTGGCCTCTGACTTTTGCCAGTCCTGCTGCTCAGGCGCCATCATTCGTTAAATCTTCTCCCTCTCTTACAGCTGATCAAGCAGACCCCTGCAAATTCCTGGCCTGCGGAGAATCCGCGCAGTGTGTGAGGAATGAGCAAACCGAGGAAGCCGAGTGTCGCTGCCGACGGGGCTGCGAGGGCCAGGGGCGCCTGGACGGCGGGGACGCGGGCCTCTGCGCCCCTGGAGAGGAATGTGAGCTCCCTGCAGGTGGGTCGGGCACACTAACGTTGTGGCCCCACGAATTTGTTACTCATGTTTCTCAGAAACCTACCGCTGGAATGACTTCACAAGGGCCTTTAAACCCACGGTTCCCAAACTTCAGGGCGAATCAGAATCTCCCAGAAAAGCACTGTTAGAACACACATGGCTGGGCCTGCTGGGCGCAGTTTCTGCTTCAGCTTGTCTGGGTGGGGCACAGAGAAGGCTGCTGCCAAGGACCACACTTTGAGAACCACTGCTCTAAGCCTTTCTGCAGTATTTTTTTTAAGATAAATAAGGGAAGAAAAAAGATCCTGTGTCAGCTTTAAGACAGAAAACCACACGGTCTATTACCTTAATGTGCAGGTGTGTGCAGTGTGTGAGTGTGTGTGTGTGTGTGTGTGTGTATGATATTTGGTTTTTTCCCTGTTTGCAAACGTAATTGCCTTCCTCATAAGAAAGCTGGAAAATATAGAAAATTATGAGGCAGAAGATAAAATCATGTGGAATTCATCACATTAACTGCTATTATCTTTTGGTGTACATGTTTATATAGAATGTTTATATAGACTTTTCTAAAGCAAATTGGAATTAGACTGGCTTCTTGTTTTTAGTCAGTTTTTTACTTAGAACATTCCCTCATGCCATTAAATAATTTCTGTAGTATCATTTTTAATGATTACATAGTAGTCCATTCTATAGTTGTTATAAGTCTAATCAATCCTTCATTTCCAAAAGATAGATTAAGAGATGCTCCATAGGAGGGGGAGAGGAGGCGAGATATAACGGGCCTTCTAGTCACAAACCAGACTTTAAGGTGTAGGCGGCTTTAGGAATAAACAGGGAACATGAAGTTTCCTAATTCTTCTCCAAGTCCTGTGACATCCAGATGGGCCACACTGTGGCCTCCGCCTCTGCAGGCTTCTGTGAGCCTGTCCTCTTTCTAGTCACGGGCTTCCCATCTCACACACCTGGACATTTCCTCAGTGTTGATCACCTCAGACCCATGTCTTCATTAGACCATCCTGGGTTTTTTTACTGTCCTCTTACTCATTCTAGTGGCCATAGTCTCTAATTTCCCACCAAGGGGACTTGTAGCCATCTGCTTCCATACCCAATCAACAAGAAACAAGAGAGATTTAACCTTTCCCTTGATGAAACATACCTTGTTCCTTTAAAGTATTAACACTTTAAAGACAACTATCCTATGGTTGTTAAGAAGCAATATTCTGGAGTCAAATTGTTATTAAGATTTAGGTTTAGCAATCTACTGAGTGATCTTGCACAAATTACTTAACTTCTCTAAACCTTAATTTCCTCATTGGAGAATGAGACTAATAAAACCCACTTGGCTGGGTTACTGCAAGGGGTATTTGAAATTGCGTTTAGAAAGCATCTTTACAAAAAACATAAAGCACAGAGTATTCATTCAGGTAATGAGGATTATGACAATGCTGTCAATTTTCTCCAAATTAATCTCAATTAAAATGCTGACAGGATTCCTTATGGAATTTGACATTCTGGTTCTAAAGTTCCTCTGGGAATGAAAATGTGCAGGAGAAAATCTTGAAGTACGATGATGAGGAGGTTGCTCTGTAAGAAGCAATATGTAAAGTAATTCTGTTTATAACACTAAGATAGACAATAGGTTAACAGAACAAATATAAGCCCCAAACAGACCCTTATGTACTAGAGAATTTATTTTAACAGGCATTTCAAATCAGTAAGGAAAATATGGACTGGTCCACAATGATTAGAGTACAATTGGCCTCTATTTAGAAAAAAATAAAGTTAGTTCCTTACTACACACAAATCAATTCTACGTCAAAGAGCCAAACCTAAAATCAAAACTATGATAGTACAAGGACAAACACTTTTTAGAATATTTCTATAATCTTGGGCTAAAAAACCTCCCCTAATTAAGATCTCATCCCAGAAGACGTTAAGAAGAGGACTGCCACAGGGAAAAGGCACTAGAAGTAAAATTTACCTATAAGCAACAAGGTGGGAGGAAAATATGTACAACTCATCATATATCTTAATCATATATCTTAGAGGATGAACAGCCATATTAATAAGAGCCCCTACACATTAGTAAAAGACAAGCGTGTGAATGTGAAATGAGCAAAGAATACAGAGGTGCAATCCATAGAAGAAATCCAAATGACCAGCAAAACGTAGGAAAAGATGCTCCATCTCACTATAGTCAGGGCAGTCCAAGCTGATGAGCTGTCACTTGTCACTCACAAGTTTGCAAAAGGAGATTGATTCTATCCAGTGTGGGTGACACCAGGGCAAATTTGTCCTGTCAAACATTGCTGGTGGATGTGTAAACTGGAAAACCTTTTTCCAAGAAATATTTGTTAGTATCTATGAAATTTTAAATTTGACTCACTCTACTTCCAGACAACTATTCCTACAAAAATAGTTGCACTTGTGCACTAAGATACATGTACAAAAAAATGTGCACAGCAGGGCCAGCGCTGTGGCCGAGTGGTTAAAGTTCCTCACGCTCCACCTCAGGCCCAGAGTCCATGGGTGTGGATCCCAGGCATGGACCTACTCCACTCATCAGCCATGCTGTGGTGGCATCCCACATACAAGAAATAGAGGAAAATTGGCACAGATGTTAGCTGAGTGCTAATCTTTCTCGCTTAAAAAAAAAAAAATTGTGCACAGCATTATTGCTTTGGATCATGAAGCAACTGTCCAGCCCATCTGTAGGGAATAGTTAAATCATCCATGGGGGGCGTAGTAGTCACTGTGGAGCACAACAGGTAAGGAGAGCAAGAACACAGCTCTACCAGAGCTGCCGTAGAAAAAGGCCAAGACATTTCATTAGATGAGAAAGAGAATTGCAGGATCATAGATTCTGTTTATGAAAGAAGTGGAATTGGGTCCAAGTTTTTTAATAATGACTGTATAATTTAAAAGAAAGGGGGCTGGGGAGGAAGAAACAGTCGATGAGCACGATGAATGAGGAGAAGGGGCTTGCACGTGGCTTTTATGAACAGTAGTGTACGGCATTCGGTTTTTGTTTTCATCAGCCCTATTTGCTGTTTCAGATAGCTGTACAGGCTGTAATCTTAAACAGCTCCCTTTCTTGAGTAAGAAGATCACGTTAATTCCAGGTTGCCCTCCCTGAGATCAACAGAGCAAGGCACAGGGTGATCTGGAAAAGAACGGCTCTCGCCAAGTCGGGTGTTCTACTCCGTCCACCTCTGCCTGCCTCTGGGGGCCAGGATGGACCTGTGGTGTTCACATTCACGGGAATCCGATACTCCTCACACCAGTTCAGTTCAGCATTTTGAGTCACCATGTTAGACGCCGGGCAGTAGATAGGAAGGAAGGAAGACAGGAAGGAAGGAAAGAAGGAAGGAGAGAAAGATACTCAATTTCTTTTTGAGAATAAGAGAAAAATCCCCACACCACCTCAATTCTGCCCTTTCCAATTCCTTGATTAAAGATTCCGTTTTAAATGTTAAATATGAAGGCCTGATCTCCTCAGCAGGCGGACAAACCCCGTTGCCCCCACGAGCTGCTTCCGGCAGCCTCTCAGTGGAGAAGAACCCTGTGTGCACAGTGTTGAGAGTCCCTCAGGCCCCGACACCGGCAAGCCCTGGCGTCAGTCACTTCTGTTCCTCACACAATGCCATTCGTGTGACTCTGACAACTTACCTATATGAGGATCAGATGGCAAGACCTTACCAACCATAGATTAAGACAATGATTAAGATTAGAGGCTTTAACGTGAAACCTGAAT
Organism: Equus quagga; assembly: GCF_021613505.1. Taxonomy (NCBI): domain Eukaryota; kingdom Metazoa; phylum Chordata; class Mammalia; order Perissodactyla; family Equidae; genus Equus; species Equus quagga. The sequence goes on from NC_060277.1 coordinate 53,148,696, forward strand.
TCCAATTCGAGCTCCATCCCTAACTAGTTGTGCCTTGAGCAACATTTCCCCCTGTAAGCCTCAAATTCCTCACCTATATAATAGAGATAATAGGAGTGAATCATGGGATTAGGTCAGCACTGTCTTCGCTGCCCCTCAGTGTCAACTGCTAGCCCAGTGGCAGTGGAGCCGTCTGGTGGTCAACAAAGGGGAGCATGGGAGGAACCCCTGCGAGTGCCTCTCAGTCCCGGAAACCAGACCCAGATGCATATCAGCTGAGAACACTAAGTGGTGTAACTTTAAAAACAACATGTAAACTCGGCTGCATTGTTGTTATTCTCCCTAAAAGTGAAGAGACAGGAAAATCACGTTGAGGGCAGGTGCCCTGAGGTGCTGAGTGCGCTGACACACAATGAGCTTTTGGAATTGGGGCAGTTCTCTTCATTCTGCCAAGTCATTGCCGTTCATTATACTTTCACCTCTTCCTTCTGTTCGGTTCTCCTCCACTCAGTATTTAGGAATACACTCCACACATTTTTCATTTCCCTCAATTTTAGGTGTTCTATATACCAAATCAGCTGTACTAGGAACTTAGCAAAATTCTCCCAAGAATAAACAAAATTTCGTTTTCAAAGCTCCCTTTTTTGGTTTAATGAGTTTGATTTTTATTAATCACAATTATCATTATACATACACAGTAAATGCAAATCTAGATCTAACAGAATAAATTATTCATGACTTTTCCTCTTCAGATCTAAAAATTTTCCTTTAGTTCTTTAACTTGGGTCTAATGTGTTCTGTGTGACATTATTTATAATAATGGAAACTGTTTACAAATATAGGGGCCAGATTAAGTAAATGATGGTACCAAGTGACATTTATGAGGAGTTTTAATAGTACGGAAGTACTTGTTTTAACCACAGCAAGGTCACAGTTTTACTCGTGCTACACCTCAGGTGTTTGGGGGGGGAGGGGGGCGCTCGTTTTGTTCCTCTAGAAGCTGCTCCTAACTCCTTTTTGAGCCCTTTCTCCACTGGATGGGAAGGTGGGCGCGGTGGGTAGGGCGAGGGATGGGTGGACCAAGAGAGCTGAGACAGGGAACGGTTGGAGTTTACTATGGTCCAACCCGGTTTCTAAAGTTGTATCTGATTAATAGTTTGAGCAGTCACTTTCAGCAGCTCACTCCCTTGGAACATGTAGTCAGGCTCAGAGATCCTCTCCTTTCCGTTCTCTTCTCCAAGGTGGTATCCGCAGGTCCAGCAAGTGAGGAGGGTGGCTCTCCCTGTCTCACTACGTCCTTTGGAAAGTTTCCATTCCCATGTTCCCCTCACCTGCGATCTCTCAGTTCTGATTCCAGACATCTGCCCGACCCCCAGCAGTCTCAGAGCCTCCAAATCACGGAACCAGGGCAAGCAGGAACCAAAAATGCTACGTTAGCTGGTGGCAGGAGGAACAAGGGACTTACTACTTAACCTCCTCCAACTACTCCTCTCTCCTCTGCCCTCTTCCCATGAAGCAGTGAGACCGGGATGTTATTTTCCCTCCTTCCCATAGTGAAACCCTGCTTCCCCTTTTCCCTGGAATTATAATGGACAGAATGTTGGAAGAAAGAAAACAGTTGACTGATAAGGGAGCATATATCGGAAGGTATCTCCCAAATATTACACCTTCGTATATTATACCAGATATTTTTCAGCAACCACAACTCAGAAGTTGACTTTAAAAATAACTTGACTTCTTGAGAGATGAACTGATCACTTATCTCTCCCATGAGCTTTGTTCAATCCTCCTGAGACCACTGCTTAAGAAACAGTGAGCCAACTGGAAGGCAAAACTCAGGGGGGACGCAGAGAGCATACTTCCTCCAGCCCCAACAGAAGGCACCTGCAAAAATACGCTATCCATTTTTACTTGTCATAATAATTTTAAAACTAAAATAATAGAAAGTTGTAGTTGCTATTAATGTTGATAAGCCCAGGCAACAGGAAGTCTTGCTTTTGCTTTATTCTTCAGGTCACCAGATCACTCTAAAAATCAAGCATAATGAAACTAGCTAAAAACTAGTGCTATATGAGCAAAATAACAAGGTAAAGATCATATTTTTATATGTCAGTTTTAATTACTGAGTTTGAATTTTGGAGGAAATTAAAAACGTTTCTGGGCCTTACTCTTGTTTTAAATAGAGATAAGTAAAAACACTTTTCCTATATTTGCCAGGCTTTTTAATTTAGTATTTTGAGAGAGAAAAGGGCGTTTCCTGCTGCAGAAAGGATTGAGACAGAAGTCTGGCATTAACTGAAATGTATAAACAAAACAATAAAATAACAGAAGCAATCCAAGTATTTTATAATATTCCTAACCTTTTCTTGTAAAAATATACATGTGATTTATCAAATGCATTTCAACAAGGTTGAAATTGTCATAATAATAATTTATATTACTGGAACTGAATAACTTTATATTCTTGTAAAATATCTTCTTTTGATTTCAAATAATCAGCTAAAGCAAAAATATGTAGGGGGCCGGCCCCGTGGCAGAGTGGTTAAGTTCGCATGCTCTGCTTCAGCGGCCTGGGGTTTCACTGGTTCGGATCCTGGGTGTGGACATGGCACCACTCATCGGGCCATGCTGAGGCAGCGTCCCTCATGCCACAACTAGAAGGACCCACAACTAAACATATACAACTATGTACCGGGGGGCTTTGGGGAGAAAAAGGAAAAATGAAATCTTTAAAAAAAAATGTAGAACATGATTTGTGAACAATGAGTAACTTCAAAAATTCCTAAAAGCTCATCCTCAGATAAATGTTCCTTCCAGTGTCCTAGATGTCTCTTTTAAAATACTCATCCAATCACTTCATTTGACTAAAATAATTTTATTTTACAAAGGAAAATAACTTATCTAGAACCAGGTTAAATATAGCCTACAAATAGATTTTTAAATAACTTTTGGAAAAATATACCTAGTTTCAAAAATTATACCTAAAAATTTTAATGGTAAAAAATGAGTGAAAATCAGCCAGTGTCCACTCTACCTGAGATCTAGAGGGTTGGATGGAAACAAATACGTTAAAGCTGGCAGTTGAAACAAGTCATTACAGTCAATCTACAATCAAGAAGGGTACGGAGGCAATCACACCAAATGCCAATCATAATTTCTTGTATCCAAGTGCTCACTGAGAATAACGTGTGCCATTTTGATTTCCTGAAACAAAGAAAACTGAAGACAGAAAAAGTTCATACGCAGGCCATAAAATAACAATGGGACACAGGATCAACAAAATGCCCAGATGAAGTAAACACCAACTACATCCTGAAGTGCCAGGTAGAATTAAGGACCACATGCCAAATGAAGAAGCGACATGGGACAATGATGTCTGCTATGGCTGGAAGGGAACATGGTGCCACCTCTGCTTCAGGAGACGGTGCAGCCTGAGAATCTAAATAGGTTTAAGAAGAAATAGAATACATTCCTAGTAGGTTATAAAGTTAAGAATATTTGGGGGGGCATCTCTAATCTTTCAAAGAAGATATCCTAAATGGCAAACATACTCTCTCATCCCCCAGCAGAGGTAATATTGGAATGAACCATTGTTTTGACCTTGGGTAGCATTTTTTAAGCCCTTAAAACTATTTTTCTTCCAGGTAACCAGGAAAAGAAATTCTGAATTACAGACTGTAGGATATGAAGAATTTAACCATTAAGATTGGGAAGGAAATTAAAAACTGAAAATGTACAAATTATCATTTAATCTATCTCAAGAGAGATGGCTTGCTTTCTCAAGAAATATTGTATCCACTCCGTCAAAACCCTGAAAACATAGGCAGGGATATTCACTGGTCATGGGAATCCAGGCATATAGTCAACACTGAGAACCAGCACACGCCACATTTCCAGTAGAGAAGAGCTGGATACTTGATGACTGGTAAATTCTGAAGAAAATGATGCTTATATAATCAAAATCGAAAACACCATCAGTGAAACATATTTGGCTATTCCTGGATGACAGTCAAGGTGATGGTAAACCAGATTTGTTTCCAGCTGCCCTTAAAATATTGCTCACAGATCATTTACAACATGTGTAACTTACTTATTGTTTTGGGAGGAGGGGGTGAACAATATCCTGAGAAGCAAAGCTCGTGTTATATGTTACATAAAGGTTGACTGATTACACAAAGAGATGCAGGCCTCTCCAAATGCATGAATGTATAGACAATATACACACATGTATACACGCTCCACACCTCTGTGTCTGTAACACACACACACTCCTTCAGTTCTTAGGCACATTATAAGAAAGTACTGCTTACACAGTAGATCATTTTGTTGCCAATAATTTGACTTGTTCCTTTAAAACAAAAAAGAACTGTGGTTCAGATATACATACCATGGAAAATCTTACTTTTCTTGTTGCTGCGTAAATCTATTGTAAAGGAAGACATCATATTGGGGAAAAAGTGAGGTTGTACTTTGTGACATGACCAATTCTTGTTTTCCACCACAGATGAACTATGTCTTCCTATAATTTAATAAGTTCGTTGACTACTTCTTTACGCTAACTTTGGCATCTAGAGGATAGGCAGACTGGATTCAAGGTAGACCAGTTCAGCCAGTTTTTGATGTGCTACTTAATGAAAAATGAATCTCTCTGTATCTCTTTCAAATGTTCCATTATCAAATTTGCTGTAAAACCTTAATTTCAATAAAATATAAGCACTGTGTTCATAGATTTATAATAAAATTGGGTCTGTGTTTTACTAAATAGTCCCTGGATTTGCTTTATGGATGATAAATGATTTCAAGCATGATTTTAATGCTGCCAAAAGATAGCAAAATATTAAACATTGATGGCAACATTTAAACAGTAAGCTTCAGAAATAAAAACAAAATGTTTCCTGACAAGAGACAGGCTTTTGGGAAGACATACTTCCCCATGGCTACGAACCCTTGAAAATTCATTCACGCGCCCTTGCAGATGCACAGCTTTCACCCCTATTCCCACCCCAAGTGTCCCTCAAAGTGAGAAGCTGATATGGGACAAGGATTCAAATTGGGATATGGTGATAAAAGTGCCACAGACCAAAGAATGGTGGCAAGAGACGTACCTACTTACGTCCATATCCCTGGAACTTCCCAAAGGAAAATATACTTGTTAGATGCATGACAGGCCAATAAAAAGCCCGTGAAAAAAATTCCATCATGAGAGAGAATGAAAACCGAATGTAATCACCTCCCATAATGGGCTGTCCACCCCTTCGTTTCAGCTGTGCTCTAACAACTGCAGAGAATGCCGTCTTTGAGGGAGAAAGGCAAGTAAGCAGACACCCCATCTCCTGTGGGGAAGTCCCCTTCTGAAGCAGGTGCCTCTCATTGTTCCCATCACCCACTTCTTGGGTTGGTCTTTTCCAACCAGCCAGAGAGGAGCTGTGGAGGTAACACAGTCGGCGTCTCTCTGCACTCAGCAGACCCACCAGGATCACAGGAGCTTCCCGATGAGGGACACGAGGTGACTCTCTAGGCCAGCTGTACGCGAAGCCTTAGGGAGAAGGACTCTTCTTTGGGTCCCCTGTTTTCACATCCTGTCTTCTCACAAACAGTTGGGTAAGGGCCTGGGGAAAGGCAGCCAAGATGTGGTTTTTCTCTAATTTAGGCAAAGTGAGTAGTCACAGCTCACACACAGTCTTGCTTGCTCCCTGGATGGAAGTCCCAAAGGAGTTGGACCCAAAGCTCAAGAAGTTTCAATCACCTGAGTCCTCGCCCCTTGCTACAGCCGCCCAGCACGGCGCTTCCAGCCCTGGTGACTGCATGAAGCTTCAGGATCCCAGACTTCTCCAACTTGTTCCATCTGGGACATAGGGCAACACGTGCAACACTTACAATTGTCTTTGTTTATAACACCCTGTAACTGTATTAAAAACACAAGATGCAAGAGGGAGTTCTACAGAGAAAGCATTTATTATTTGTATTTTCGGTACATCGGCGTTTTAGGAAGGTATATAGTTTTAAGGAAATGAGGAAAAGTTAAGTAACAGTTGCTATTAGACAAGTTTTCGAAAGTGAAAATAAAATGGCCAATCAGGTAAGCCTATTTGAGGTTTGAAGGTGAGATTCTGCATAGGTACAAATTAGGACTAAATATTCTCTTTTTGATATGAATTTCTTTCCTGATTATCTCTTTAAAACTACAACCACCAAACTTACTTCATATACTAAGTTAGCAATGGAGAAGGAAGAATGCATCGATTCGCACTGAACTGAACTGCAAAAGACCCCGTCCCGGCAGGGCAGGCTCTGCTCTGCGTGTCTCCCCTGCGCCTTCCCGAGGCCAAGGCACACAACGTCCACTTCTCGTGGGCCGCGACAGTGCCGTTTCCCCACGCTAAGGACCTACACATCAGGTCTGTCTTGATCCAAGTTTTAGCAATAGGTTCTGCTCTGATATTACATACAATTCATTCTGAAACTTAGCGAGAGTCTCGGAGTGCTTTGTTCCCTAAAACACATGGGTGTTTTTCAGCCTGGGGCGTTGAGTCCTCGGGGCACACCCCTTTTCTCTCTCTCCCGCCGCGGCTCTCCTCTTTCCCTGCTGTTAGAACTTTCCCCCTAACTTGTCCTTGTTCTCATTTTTAGAGATCCTCTGCCCTCCCCTTGTTAGTTTATCTTCTGGGAGAAATTAAAACTCTCAATAACTGGTGTTGCTGGTAATGATAAAGAAAACCTGTCACACCTTCTGAAGATGTGGAGAGAGGCAACCCTTTGTAAACGCTGAGGGGGCTACTCAAAACAGTTACTTTGGATTCTTTTTGCTCCGCATGACTGAAGCAAAGGCATTCGTCTCTCTTCCGTGGTGTACAACTACATTACTTGACCTCTCTGATCTCTGTTCTCTCTTCTACAAAAGGAGGCAGGTCTACCACTAACTTTGTATTAATTGACTGACGGATGCATTCAATAAATATTTACTCTACTGGTCCAAGAACTCTTAAGGTACTTCAGGTTAAGAAACCAAAGATCTACATATTTGGACACCCTGAGAACCATAGTAATAAGCTGTGAAAGAAAATGTCTTTTGAAAAGATCCAACTAATAAAACTCTACAAACAATAAATCCTTCTTATTCTTCTCACCCGTGGGTTTCTATTCTTTATCTAAGCTTCCACAAATACAATCTATTTTCTGCTTAAGATGATATTTTCTTGGTTGCTTGCAAAACAAAAGGGCTCACATGTTCCTGGGAAGAACAAGCTAAGGAAAAGTCAGGAGCAGCAGGTGAGCCACAGCAGACTGTCTTCCGTGGGCGCTCGTGCTCCCGAGTGCATCATTCTCTTTCTTCCTCAGATGATCCTCTGAGAAGGGGCCATCTGCTCATCTTCACAACTAAGAATCCTCAGTGTTCTCCTGACACATGTGGAGCAGAGAGACTCTCTCAGTGCGTACCCACAGCTCATAATACAGATCTCAAATGTGTTAGTGGAATTAGGAAGTACATTATAATTGAATTGAATGTGAAAACATTGTCCTCTCATTTTTATTTTATATATGTCTACCTTTGCAAAGCATACACTAAGGAAGGAACTGGTATTGAGTGAGACTATTCTTACTATACAATAAGCTGGTTTGAACTTCTAATTTTAAATCTCAATTAAAATGACTGATTAAAATATGAATTTACTTTTGATTCCTACAGTTTTCACCCAGAGTTTACGGGTGTGATTGTGAACATGTAAAGCGGTCCGTCAACATCTTTTAGCAACACCATTTCTGCTCTTTCCCTAACGGCTAACAGAGTCCTAAATTTCTTCAGAAAAGGGGTTTCTGTGTGTAGGCGCATCTACTGTGTGTAGGTCGCTGTAAGTCTGTCTGAATGAGGGCAGCTCTCCCAGTAGCCAAAACTAACTCAGGAGACTAAACAGATAAGTGCTAGGACAGCTGTGTGACATCATTAGCAACAAAATGGCTTAAGACTATATTTATTCACTATTCAAGTAAAAAACTAAAGACTTGTACCAATGCTTTGCTGTGATATATTTCTTACAAATTCTTCAAAACATTAAGTTCTCTCATTACAATAATTTCCACCTGTTTGATTAGTTTTCCATCTAGTGCCTATATGTACCTAAGAGATACATAAAACTGTTTCTGGAAACAGTGCTAAAGAGACAAGTCATTAAAATCTGTTACTAAATTTTCTTCAAGGACTTGTTACTAGTTAAGAAAGCTTATCATTTATTATCCTACACAAATAAAAACACCAATTAAAGGCAAGCGATGAGAAGAGAGAGAACAGGTCATTTATTTCAGTAACCAGACCTTCTGTCACCAATCACAGGGATGATATGACCCAAGGGTGGGTGAGTCCGTGCAGTAAGACAGCCTTCAAAAGAAAATCACATTCACATTCTCAGTAGCACAGACAGGACCCATTAAATTTAACAGAAGACAACCATTTGCACAGTATAATAAATAAGTACGTCTGTACTGAGACACAGGATGAGAGAAGCAATTCTGAAAACAGCGTCTGTGGCTCACAAGCACCAAGCTAATCAGCTGAGAAATATTTCCCTAACTGAAGTCCTCTTTCTAGGAAAAATCACTGGAAATTTATTTCAAAGGTTAGGGTCTTTAACAATCAGGGGAAAAAAGTGCAGAGAATAATTTTATTTTCTAATTTTATTCTAAAATACAAACAAGACTCCTCAGGATCATGTCAACCTAATTCCTTGATGCGTTTTTGTCTCCAAATTCCTAATATGAAGTCATGGATATCAGGCTTGAAACCGCTGACATTTGATCAAAACGAACAACACACAAAAAAACTATTTATCAGTTACACGAAACAAGCATTACTAAGTACAACGGCTTTTGAATTACAAAGCTTATACAACAGTTCTACATTTACCAAAATCTCAAAGGCCAGAAAAGACACAGGAATTTTTTAAAAACCAACATGTTTTGAAGCACAACACTAGCTTAAATCATATGAAACAACCTGGACAAGATTCTGATACAAAAATTGCAATTGAGATGAAGCTGAAGAATATTTGAGTTCAGGCCGGCTAAGCCACAATGCCACCTAAAACCTACTTCCTTTTCTAAATGAAACAAACATTATCTCAAAACTTTTACGCATTTAAATGGTCTAAACTTCCTTTATTTGTCCATGGAGTGTAAGAAAAATTGTCTTTTAGCAACACAATGTGATAGAAAAGAAAAATCTGTGCAGGATACTGTGAATCCCTTCTTTATCATGGAGTACATAGCATACATCAAGACTCTGGAATGCTAGAATCTCAGGTGAACTGCTTTACTCAAACTAAGACACCGGCAAAGGAGGGGGGAAAAATAACAATTTCCACCTTTGATGGAAATTTCCATGAATTTCTGAAAAAGTGAGTAAAAAGTACACAGCTTTTCAAATCAAAATATTGGTGCTTTGATCATTTTAAGTGTCTTAATTTTTATAAGGAAATTTAAGTCAAGTTTCATTATTCCAATTATTTGGTACTGTGTCATCTTAACAAGCAAGTATTTTGAATTTTTAAACAATTATGACAGATTTAAGGTAGTCTGTTGGCAAAGGATGACAAATATCAGAATCTGTCCAAGTGTAACAAATATTAGAATAATGAGAGGTTTAACAGTTACAGCTGGATTCAGGAAAATAATTTCTAGACCTCAAATTCACTACCATAATTAACCTTAAATTAACACAGGCCATGATTAATGCACTCTGTTCCCTCCGCGAAGGGCGTTCTCGCGCGCTCGTGGCGGGGCGCGGGGGCCGGGGGGCGCGGCCGCTACTGCAGCAGGCTCTGCAGCATGGCCGTGGCGTGCGTGGGCCGCGCCTGTCTGCTCTCGATGGCGCTCTGGAGGTACTGGATGCCCCCGCAGCGCTCCCAAACTTCCTCAAACTGTCTCGGCAGAATCTCAGCCCCGCGCTTCCGAGTCAGGCCCGTCTCTTCGAGATTCAGCTCACACATCTCCATGTCATCCTTACCTGACAGATGAGGCAGCAGAAAAATCACGTCTCTTTCCAGACCCGTTTATTATAAACTTTATTCTTGAAATAGCTATCCACTCCCATAGTTTTGAGAACTTTTAAAACTCTATTTTCTTCCTCTAAGATTAAATCTGCTTAATAAATTCACCAGAAACAACTTAAATTTGTCCTCCACAAAGATCCCTTTCAAAATGTATTAACGCTGCAGTTGATCAAAGAAGTCACCACGGTTAGTAAAAATGCTACGTTTCCTTAAACCACTGCAAATCAACTGATAGAATTAAACACCAATGAAAAGGTCTCAGGACACAGACAACTTTGCCGTCTACAAGGACATAATTAATCCAGGTGATTTCACATTATAAATAAGTTAAAACTCAATTCATTGGAAATGTGACTTAACCACGAAACTCCATCCCTCAACCCTGAAATTTAATGAATTATATTATATATTAAATTGTTTCATTCGGAGGGTTTATAATCCTTTTTTTGCTCTATAAATTTTTTCATGTAATCATACACACCAGCCACAAGAAGGATGGGTGGCTTGTCAGGATGGAGTTCCATTTGCCGGGCAATCCACGGTCCATCAAAGTGGGCGTACCACCAGCCTTTCTTCTTGTTCTGGGGGTCTTTGTACTGGTCGGCAGGGCGGATGAACGGAATGCGGAAGAAGCGCTGCTGCCGGTGCCGCTCCGGCTCCTGCTGCCGCGCAGGAAGCTGGACCGCTGGGTTCTGCTGAGCTGTTAGAGAACAGGGAGAGTCACACCAGCTGCCCAGGGGGTAACGGAAACAGCCTTTAATCCTAAAATGCATCACAAGTTTCTTTTTTTAAAAAAAAGGAGAAGAAGAAGAAGAGAGGTTCCTAATAATAAATGTAAATACTAATTGCCTACAAATGAATACAGAGTGTGACTTAGAATTTTCTCTCCCTGAAGATGTTCCTTGGCATTGCAAACACACACACATTCACACACATACAAACCACCACCACCAATGGCCAAGCCCTAGCAGACTCCCACAAGTGACCACATCAGGAACCTAGAATAAACCCACACGGCAGGAGAGCCAGCTGGTATTACTGACTGGATTATATTTTTCCTCCAAAGAGTTCAGCATAACTTTAACGGGACTATTTATGATAAAACAAGCAAATGATAATTTCACAAGTGTGAAGGATTACAGACATTTGTCAACTTAATCACAATTTCCTCAAAAAAGTGGACAACATATGAGTTTTCTCTTTGCCAACTGACTCTGGGATTTAAAACAGCCAAGACAGCACAGACCTTTTACTAATAATATTGAGACAACTTCATGACAACAACAACAAAACTGTAATGGTAAGCAGGAACTTTCCCTCAGAGAGACTGACTGACTCTGAAATCAGATTTCTCTTGGAAAAAAATCCACTGAAATAAGTGCAAAGTGTATAATGTTTGGTTCTCTTCACCAACAGAAAAAAATCCTTGCTTTTCTGCTAATACTGGGCATTGCACTCCTATCAATCTTCTTTCCCTTGCTCAATTTTCATTACTAAACAGGTTTTTATTTTATCTGCAACGTATACATCTTTCTCTGGGGCAATGACCTGACATCTTCAGCAGCCTAATTTGGCAAGTCTGTTTAATATGCTTTATACTCATAACTTTAAAAGTAGATCAACCATTTACTGCAGCTCAATTAAGAATCTCACTGAAAAGCTAAGTACGTCACAGAAAAATTATATAATATGTATAGGTGAAGAACAGTCACGCAGCTTTTGTAAGAATTTGCAAATACTGAAAGGGTGAAAATACTCTTACTCTACTTTTTACACTAATAGCAAAAGCTTTATGGCAGCTGGATTTCTTTCTGTGCAAACCAGAGACAGCAAAGAGCAGGGAGCGAAGCGACACATGCCCGTGAAAGGGGCGCTGTTAGTGATTGCAGAAAGCCGCACCTCATTTAGCACGTCAGCAGAGATGAGCTGCTTTATTCTTTTGTTCTTGTTCCCCCAAAACTACTCACAGTTCAGTGTTTCCATTTTAAGTTTAAAATTACCTACGCTGCAGAAAATACACTAACTCAAAACTAAGACATTTTAAAAGGATAAAAAAAACCCCTCCCCTCCATCCTAAGCAGTGAATTAGCATTCGATGACCACTTGACAGGAAGCTCATGACGATAGTGATGGTTACCCATTAAATTCACCTACTTTCTTCTTTTAAAATAACATCTCCTGTAACTTAATATATTGGGTAAAACTGAGAAACCCAATGGAAAGTTTTTGATGGCTTTTTCTAATGTGAGAACTGAAATTGTATTAGGGAAGCCTGGAAACGAATATCCATCTGGAAAAATACAAAGATACGGATGTTGAAAGCTTGAGACTAATCTAAACAACTTTGTTTCACATCCAATTGCATCATCTTCAAAAGTGTGAAATAAGTTTCAAATGTAACCCTAGGAATTACTAGAGGCGCTTAAAAAGAAATCAGGTCCAACCAGTTGGCAATAAACATGGCATTATATCCAAATCATTATTGTTCAAGGAATTCTATAAGAAATTTACTGTAAACAAGATGACTCAAAGCTCTAAATTACTAAAAAAGGTGCATCATAGGAAGCTAGAAAGGTAACAATAATCTCCTCTTCCTGTTAGGGGTTATCCTGTTAAACCTGTGTACATTAGCATACAGAACTCAAATCTTTTGGAGAAAGGCTTATACCATCACAGTGTTTGAAACCAGCACCTAAAGTTAGTCTTTATTCTAAAAGATCAGCTGCTTATTAAGATAGAGTTTTGCTACAATAAGAATTGTGTATACTCACAGTTTAAAATGCTAGTTTTTTTAAAAGGAGTTAATTTGATAAAACAAATAAATTTTGCTCTGCAAATATACTTTGGAGTGATCCAAATGAAAGCATCATCTCAAATTAAATCTCTTAATACAGATAAACCAACATTAATGTACTACAATTCCACTTAAAATTGTAGCAAAACAATCTTTAATAGAAGTTAGTATTTTATAAAGTATTTTTAACCCATCTTCCAGTTAGCTCATGAGTTACCACCCATTGACTTACGTGAATTGTTCAAAAGTGGTGCAAAATCTGTGAACAAATATTTTATGTTGAAGAAAAGATAAAAATGCCAAAACTGTTAAATGAGCATTCTTCTAATTTATAACAGCTTCCCATCAATTGAGGCGGTGACTAACAAGTAAATAGCCTATCCGTAGCCAAACACTCTTAGAACTACCTACAAGTAGATGCTGCTTTCTGATTTAAAAAAAAAGAAAAAAGCTGTTTTGATTATGTTTTAGAAAATTCTGCTTAATGGACATATAAAGAGAACCAAAATTACAAAAATTGTATTTCATTTGTAATTTTGAGACACAATAATATCCAAACAAAAATCCAAAACAATGACTTAATAATAAACATTATCGAGCCTTAAAGCATTATTAGAATTTTTTGTATAAAAAAGAGAATAACTTCTAAATTCATCAAAAAATTATATGCATTAGAGAAAAAGCATTGCCACATTTATATATATTCAGTATGTTTTAAATTCCTCAAATTGTCTAAGTCTTAAATTCGTGTCATTTTTATTTCAGGAACTATAAAATAAAACTACTCTCAAAAGTCACTGTTTTAAGCAACTACATATTGTAAATCTTTACTGGATAATTTACTGCAGCCCCAGAAATTATTTCTGAAAACCTCTTTCTGTAGTAAATGTGATGAGAGTGTGGTCACCCAGCACTGCACATAGTTAGAGGGCCTGAGACTCCCCACTCCTAATTATAAGAATTCATCACCAATTGTCAATGTATTAGTCTTAGAGGCAATAATATCGAGTTATATTTTTGTCAACCATGGAAGTTGTCATAATTTTATTTTCTCAAATTAATGAATTCTAATCCTTCTAAATATTAAACTACAGAGCAGCTCCTTTTAAAGGTTGATTAACAGCCCCATTAGGAAACCATCTAAGTACAGAATTTTCTCAATTGAGTTGTTAAGCATCTTAGTGCCCTTCACCTTTCCTTTTAACTGTATTCCTGGGTCAGAATGAATTTTATGTGAGGAAAAAATAAAGAGAAAAATAAGAAAGAATTTTTCAAAGCAGAAGTTACATTTTATCCCTAAAATGGTCCATAATCAAATTCTTTGAAGTCCATGTATATGTGGAGTGTGTTCACATAGAATTCCTAAATTTGTTCATATATCTGGATGGGACTTGGGAAATTTTCTTAACCTACACTTTTGTTCTTCCAAATAGTATATTATGAACGGAAACAGTATGAGAACCAGCAAGGTAAGCTATATATTATTTGCTCCTTCTGGGGCAAAGTTGGATGAGTAAGGTATCAAAGTTTGGTTTAAAAATACAAGAAATATTTGTATATTCATTAAAAATGTGTGTGCCAAATATTACAACATTAATTTCTTCTTGTTTTAAGAAGTGCAATCATTCAGACATATAAATTTTGAAATAAAACATAATGAAAACCTATCAGCTAAAGGTCATGATTAGAACATTACAGCTAAAAAGAATAGACTATTGCCATTTTTACAAAACAAAGGTAACTATGGTTAGAAACTTGGTACAGAAAGTAAACAGGGAATGGAAGCATCCCGTCATCTTCAACTGCCAGAGACAAATTTTTAAACTAGAGAAGGCAGTGGTGGCTGCAGGAAGAATGACAGAGGGCCTTCCAAGAGCCACTTCGTGGTTCCAGGCGATCTCTGCCTGCCCTCCCAGAGGTAACTGATGACGGCCCTGAACAATCACCAGCACCAACATCTCTCTCATTAATAATATTTCCCTCACTCACTCTATTCTTTGCAACGACTTAGAAACACTAAAATTCCACCATTTAATTGACTTTAATCAAATACTACTTTTATTTGCCAGGAAGGTGGTAAGGGAGGCAAAACGTAACCAAGAGCTCAAAAATTTTCTAACTCAACTTGGGTCATGTATCGCTAAACTATAATATCAAGTGTTGGAAATATATCCCTTTAAAAAAAAGACATTAAATATGCTGACACCTTGACTTTAACCAGAAATAAGCTAATAAATTGTGCCAGTTTAAAAGTAACAAGTTGAACAAATGAAATTCTAATTATTGCTTTTAAGACTGAAATTACAACTCCTATATCACAGGTATTCTCAATTAATGTTAAAGCTAGTACATGCTTTTACTAGGTTATGTCTATCCTCCTCTATTTTTCCAATTTCAAGTGCACAACTTTGCCTTTTGCATAACAAAATTCATTTTTAGGGTCTCAGTCAAAAAAAATCAAATCCTGGTCTAGGCAAAACTCTGGTCAAAACCAAAGTACTATTTCTCGCTCTTCTATTTTCACAGTATTGGAAAATAATGTTTGCAGTAAACATTCTTTTTTTCATAGCAATCTTTACATTTCCACACGTAATCTTTATGTATGTGTATATATGTGTACAGTCATGTGCTGCATGAGGACGTTTAGGTCAACAACAGTGGGCCCACAAGATCAGTACCACATAGCCTAGGTGTGCAGTAGGCTCTCCATCCAGGTTTGTATGAGTAGACTCTGATGTGCGCATAATGAAATCACCTAATGATGCATTTCCCAGGATGTATCCCCATCATTAAACAATGGATGACTATATGTGGAACAAACATGCATTTGTAACATTATTCCAAACCTCTTCAGTATAGACAATAATATTCTTACCTCTAGAATTTCTTGACAAGTAAATTCAATACATGTTAACAAATATGACTTCAAAGACATATTAAATAGAAATAATGCTATGAAACACAAGCTATCATGGTTGTGTTAGGTTCAGTGGATCACAGTTTCACAGTAAAATTTATATTGGACATTTTACCCAAATGTCTTATGTATATTTACATGTATTTAAACACATATACTTCGGAACATTCAAAAGTACAGACTGGTTTTTACCATAATCAGTAACAGACTTTGGAGCACGTTGCTCTGTTTCAGTATTTCTCTTCTTGTTCTTGGATTTCCAAGCATGATACACTTTTAGTCGTCTATGAAATTCTTCTCTGCAAGCTGCCAGGAGCTCAATATCTATCAATTACATAGAAAGAACCAAAAAAGAAAAAAAAAAATTAACATCTCTAATTTATTATCTAACAATAATTCTATGGCATAAACATATATTTATATATATAAAGTTTTCATTTTTAAATTAATAGTGCAAAACCAAAAGTAAGCTAATTATTAAAAGATGAGCATTTTATGGTAATATTACCTTTTATACCCACAGAGCATTTTCTTATGCATTATTACTATTTTATATCGTTTTCTCCACACGAGACCGCTGGACTAAACAGACTCTTAGATATTAAGAACCTGAATCAGAGAGGTTAAGTCACTTGTCCAAGGTCACAGGCCACAGCAATAGAATAAAAAGTCACTGTGCTCAAATGCAAGGTAAATTTACATGCAAGACATTTTTTATGTTTATAACTATGGAGATAAACTCAGTGAGGAGGGAAAGAACATAGGAGTTTTTTACAATTATGACAATTTAGTTCCTGGTCATAGTGTCCTGAGTTCAAACTCTATGATTTAAACAAAAACACAACTATGGAGCCTCTGGGTAGAGAATTTTCCTCTGTTCTGTTAGCAGAAAGACAGCTTTAAAAAGGAAGGACAGCATTGCCATTTTTCCCTTTGTGTTCACGGACCACAAGATTCTGATCTAGAGGTTACGTAACTATTATGCAACATTAGAGGGTCAGTCATTAATACAGTCCAACCATAATTTCTCTATGCTGCTCCTCTCTGACCTAGACAAGAGATACGCAAAATGAATTTAATAAGTGTGTTTTTCTTTTACCTTCGTGAGTAAACTAGGTCTTCATTTTAAGGTGAGAGTAACAAAGAGAATAGCTTAAATTAATTTATATGCAAAAGAACGAACTCCGCCCCCACCCAGGCACTGGCCCCAGACGCTGCCGAGCCTCTCCGCACACTCACCACAAGAAGTGTTGATGGTGTCGCGGAGCTCTGCGTACTTCCATTTACTAAGATCATGTTTCTTGGTACCAGCAGCTGCCTTGGTGGCTTGTACAGCAGGACTTCTGTAATTATTATATATTTTTGCACATTTAAACTAGAAACATGAATGAAATGTTGACTAAACAGGCCAGAAGGTGAGCATAAGCTTGAGAACTGGAAATAATGACTAGAAAAACATCCATAATAATTTTTCTATCTTTGACAGATGAGATTAAGAATGGTGTACTGCAGCATGCCCAGGTAAATCAAAATTTTCTAGTGTGCCATTTGATAGCCATATTAGGTTTTCAAGCATAACTTCTGATTCCAATATTCTGATACCACAGACTTTTCCCAGACTTCAGTTTAAACGTTCTAACTCATGGATAAATGAACAAGTAAAGTTAAAAAAATTCATTTATGGGGCCAGCCCAGTAATGTAGTGGTTAAGTTTGTATGCTACGCTTCAGCAGCCCAGGGTCCATGGGTCGGGATCCTGGGTATAGACCTACACACTGCTCATCAAGCCGTGTTGTGGCAGCGTCCCACATACAAAGTAGAGGAAGATTGGCACAGACGCTAGCTCAGGGACAATCTTCATCAAAAAAGAAAATTCATTTATATGTATTCCTCAAAATCAAAAATAAATCTTCAGCATAGTTGAAAGATCATCAGAAGCACACTAAGGGTTTGTTTATGAGCCATTAGCTGCACAATACAATCACCTGCAGACTATTGGAAGCTACAGATGGCCAAGCCCCAGCCATACCTACTGGCTCAGAATCTCCCTGGGCATCTGGATATTCACAGGGGCCATATGTGAACGGCCAAAATGCAGCCACTGCATTAGATGTTAGGGACAGGCTGAAAGAGCTGCTGGCACCTGGAAACTCCTGTGACGTTTTAGCTCACTGTTAACAAACACCTAGAAAAGTTCTATAAGCAGATAAAATCACGCCTTCATATTTAGTGAGTAATAATATGACAACTAGTAAATTAAAGGAAGAGGTTTTAGGTCATGAGGCAGATAACAGAGATTTCAAAGGGAACAATGTTGTATTTGGCCCACTGTAGTAGGAATATCTGAGTGGGAAAGAGGAAACAAAAATTTAAAAATATATACACATAAAATATAATAATTAAAAAATAAAATAGGATAAATTCAACTTCTTCATAGCAGTGCTACTCCAGGCTCAAGACCTGTTTCTACACACATAATTTAAAATAATTATTCAGCAAATATGGCAAAAATGCCTTTTCTGTAATGATGAACATTATTTTTCAGTGAAAGATTACACTTGCCACATAGCAGGCATCCACAATAAGCTGCAAATGGACTTTTAAGCTCAATGTAATAAAAGAAGAACTTAAACACATCACATTTCAAGACATGAAAAGAAGATGGTACAAATATTAGAAGCAAACACAAAACTAAAATATTCCTTTTCAAGTATCATACAAGGAATTTTGCCTATCATCTACTACTTGGCAAATATTTCCTATTAAAGAGGGACGATCAAGTATAACATCTGAAAATGGGCTCATGTTTTTCTCATCATCTTACATTCTGAAGGAGAACAGCAATCTTAGCAAACAGGCCACAAACACAGAATACGATTGACATCACTCAACAACGATGTCTGAAACTACGTACCCTTCTTCCCGAAAGAAGAGAAACTATTCCTTCAACGTGAAGGGTAACGATGAAAGAAAAAAGGTACCTCTGCCTCTTTAAAAGGCTTATTTATGCTTTCATTTAAGAGAATAAAAATACTCACCCTATGCACTTAAAAACTGTTAGACAGGATGACTGTCAATCACAAATAAGCCTGGCTAAAGAATCACGTGTGGCCATTTAGTCCTTCCTGCATTTTTGTGGCTAAAATCTTTGATACGGTTATTGCAGAATCTATACTTTTCGGAGGCTTGTGTGACTGGCAATTTTCCACGTGGCTTTTTCTTTTAAACTGCATTGCTCAGAAAGGGCCAGCTGTGTGTCAGCAAGGTCTCTCTATTACCCTTAACGATAAATTATGCCTTAGCATTTATTCAAATATTCTTTTCTACATCCCTCAACTACCATTCAGCAAACTAAAGAAAAAAAGTTCTCTTTTTTTCCTAGCTCTTCTAAGAGTCTTTCTAGGAGAGCAGCTGAAAATTATTATGGGTTTTCTATTCTTTTTGAAAGAGAAAGTGAATTTACATAATATAAGTTTCACAGATTGTCAGAATATACATGAAGCGTCAACATAAATAAGGTATGTTTTGATACTTTTAAAAAATAAAAACACTGAATTCAAATTATTATTGCTTAAAATGCTGTTTTATTATCACTAACTTTTCATTCATACTACCTCAAACAAAAATACACCTGCTAAAAAATACATTCAGCATGCTAAGTAGTACACAAAGGAAATGCATTTAAATGTTTTTTCCTTCCATCTCTGGAATTATTAAAATAGTAAAATAAAGTGTAACTTACTGATTATTTAGACTTGTTATAAAGACAATCATGTAAACAATACAGTAAGGCAGTAGTAAATTTAACTTTTTATTTTAAAAAATAAATTAATTTTAACACTTTCAATTAACTCTGTAACTTCAAAATAGACAGTTAAAATACTACTGATTCATACTCACTTATGAAGGCAGCGGACCAGATCCTGCTGAAAGTTACCCTCTTTGGTGGCTCAGTGTCTGCACCAGAGGTTTAGACCATATGCTATAGAGAGAGGCCCCGGAGCCACACGCTTCCTCTCCTTACCCTTCACTCAGACCCAGTGGCTCCCAACCAGGAGGCAGCACCACCCCCAAGGTGAGTTTCCACATATTCATTTTGTCACAATGAGCGCAAGAGTTCCCCTACTGAGACTGAGTCGGTTGGGCCAGTGATGAGGACAGTGCTACCCACAAGGGAAAGTCCCATCCAAAACGCCAGCGGTATCCTCACTGAGAACATCAATTTAGAGGAACACTGTTTTTTATCTTTTTCTATGTTAGAGTGGCAGGAGGGATAAGTGACATTTCTTTTTTTTTTTTTTTTTTTAAAGCTTGGCACCTGAGCTAACAACTTGCCAATCTCTTTTTTTTTTTGCTTTTTCTCCCCAAATCCCCCCAGTACATAGTTGTATTTTTTTAGTTGTGGGTCCTTCTAGTTGTGGTATGTGGGATGCTGCCTCAACATGGCCTAATAAGTGGTGCCATGTCCACGCCCAGGATTTGAACTGGTGAAACTCTGGGCCACCGAAGCAGAGCACACAAACTTAACCACTGGGCCACAGGGCCGGCCCCGAAGTAACATTTCTTATACAGAAAATTTACATAGAAAGAGCAGGCTGTTCACATAACAGGTTCTGATCCAAATAATGAAAAGCAATTTAAAAATATGATTTTGAGGTGACACATTACCCGAAATTACACTGCACTAACCTACTCAAAAATTCTGAAATTTCTTTCGCCATTTGTTCCCTATAAGAAAAATGATAGCACAACATAGTTATATAAAAGACAACTATATAAATTACTTAAAATTAAGATCTGATAGTATAATTAAAAGTTTATATTTTCAATAAGATTATTGATTTATTAGTCATTCACTATTATTTTACTTTATAAAAGTCTATGATATACTTTTCAACATATATAGCCATAAAATACAGCAAAATTTTTGTTTAAATCCAGTTAAAGTTATTTGAACACACTTCCATTTTTGTAGTAGAAAATTCAGATGAAATCTCAAGAGAGCCATGCTTCTGTGGTATTGTTTATGTATAGACTATAAACAGCATGTTCTAAATACGTCCAGGAAACTCAGCAGGATAGAGATCTACGCAAAGATTTTTGCACTGGGGTTGCTTGGTAAATATTAATTAGATAAGGCATAATAGGGATAAACCAAGCTCATCTATTTTACAGCGTCAGAGTTTAAGTAAGAGTCTGATATATTCAAAGCTCTAAAATTCTAACTCAAAGCATTCTTTAAAAAAAAGAATTCAAATACATCAAGTACTCGTTAAATTAAAGATCAGAAGTGTTCTGACCTTCCAAGGGTAAACATCTCCCAAAGGCAAAAACTTAGACTTCTTTTATTCCCCAGGAGAGTGTAACCACTCTCAATGTTTGTTTAATCCTGTGAAATGGGATGGATGTTTCATGTGTTTATCAACACTTCATTAACTTCTTTATTTATTTTCCTGTCTTTTGCTTTCTTCCTTTATAATTAATTTTCTCACTCATTCTATTCATCAGACTCTGGTAAACTCAAAATCTTAAAATCAGTAAAAATCCTAAGCAAAGAAGATGATATGTTCGCTTCAGAGCACAGCTCGCTGGATGCTTGCCCAGAGCCGGGACTGATGGTAACGGAGCGGAGGCTCCTGTAGTGAACACTGGCTATGGTTAGGTCCTGACAGAAGCCTCGCCAAGCAAGCACAGTCAGAGAGGAAGTAAGCCTTCAAAACTGATGATCGAGGACAATAAGCACAAAGTAAAAACCACAAATATAATCTAATAAAAATTATCTTTTGAGCAATACATTTATCACTCTCTCTCTAGGCTAGTCAGAATTTTCTAACTTTCAAACTCAGCATGATTTTGATAAATATTTTTAATTGTATTATCACCCTACCTCAAGGTTCCCACCTTAGTATCCAAGAGCGTCTCTCTGTTTATCATCTCTTTCTCCTAAAGTTTCCTCCATTTCTTTTCCCACAGCAGGTTTCAAGGGAATTCATGGCCTTTCAAAGCTCTTTGCTACTTGGTCTGTTGATCACACAGAGACTTCTCTGTGTGCCCCAACACTATACTGGATGTCACTCTCTACTGATTCGATATCCCACCCAACCCTACGTAATTGCTCTAGGACCAACACCAAACCTGAATAGAAATGGTTCCTGCATCCAGCTACTTTTTTCCCTCTAATTTTCCCAAACTATATGCAAATTCTCATAATTTCACCTTAGATATAGGTGGAAGGGCTTATTTAAATTCAAGCTCAAATGGTAACCATAAAACAGCTGTTCTAATGGAGGGCAAGAGCACCTTGTCAGAGACATTTTCAAATTTTTTGGTGCACTGTGGTAACACTGATGTGAGAGTGTGCTGCTGGCATCTGATGAGATGAGGGGTCAGGGGTGCCAAATATCCTGCACGAGGAAGAGCTGCCCTATGCCCCACGTGACTTTAACATGTCCACCAGACGCACAGAGGTGAAAAGAGCATATACATATGTTTTACATATAAACGAATTTACCTGTAACATGTAAAAAAGCCAGCTTTTTTAATGCATAGTTTCAATGCTGACAGGATTTTTCTAAGAAGAGCAACTATTATATATTTGAGAGGAGACTGTACTTAGCTCTGTTCAGAACTTTACGAAATATTATTCACAATTTCATGGCAGTTAATTGACTGATAGAACATTCTTCTATGAATTTACATTTGTACCTGTCGCATTCAGTGGTGATTCTATGTATAAGAAAAACATCCGAGTACCTGATTTGTGAGCAAGCACTTTCATATTAAAATAAACATTGTTTTATTATAAGCTACTGTCCTTTTACTTCTCTTTTACACGTACTGTTTGGAGAGAATTATTTATGTAGGTTGCATCAGTTATAAAACATTTGTTATTGGTACTGGTGTCTGACAGAGTTGAGAGCCATCACTATAAAGGTTATAGTTGGGGTCTTAAAACCTGCTAAAATTCAGATTTTATATATATAGTATACATACAAAATGTATTTACATTTTAAATTGTATTTACAAATGTAAAATACATTTTATATGTATATCCAAATGTTACTTAAGATTCTCTCCCTGTGGAGAGATTTTCATAATAAAAAGATACACTAGCACCAAAATTAGATTACATCTATAACTTCAGATTATGAGCTATTTTATCTTTAGTAGAATGAACTATCATATATACTGAAAACTAAGCTATCTGCTATAACTCAAATACTTTAAATATCTTATTTATACATCTGCTTCTATAAAGACACAAGTAAGAGATAATCAAAAACACGTAATACAAAATGGGTGTTAAAGTTTAAACAAAGTTAGAAAACACGAAGGGAACCAAATCAAACTCCTGTGACGGAGCACCGCAGAGAAGCACTCGACATTTCCCCAGGCAAAAAAAAGAACGGGAAAAGAATGAGTTATCTCATTCTTCCTAATACAATGAAATAATGTAAAGTTTGCTTCAATGAGGAAACCATTTCTCCTAAAAAAAGTATCCACAACCTATTTTTAAAAAGGTTATATAAATAAATCAAGTTTTAAAATGGGAAATAACATACGGTGTCATTTTGGGTCTTCTTCCATCAATGCTGTGAAAAGAATATGTTTTAGTTAATATTATAACCAATTCTGAATTGTGAAAATCTGGATTGCGCCAAATCTGTGTTTCAATGATTTTATTCATTGACTTTAAAAAACTCCATTATCTTTATTTAATCTACATATAAGATCACTCAGAATTTTAACGTTTTAAAATCTTCATTAAAAATAATTAGAAAATAAATTAAAGGCATTCAATGCAAGTTAAAGAACAAATATATTAAATCTAGATTAGAAAATTCATACATTGTGAGGTTTACTTGTTTTTAATAGAAGTGGGATGTTATTTTATAATTTTAGGTAATGTGAAATCATCACTTTGCATCAAGGATCATATGTGTGATTGATTGAGATCACATTTTAAAACATGTTACATATGTAGAAAAACAGTTCTTACTTAGGAGTTACTCGATGGGAATCCAAGCTAGAAAAGCAACTTGAAATTGTTTATTGCAGCAGAATCCATCTACACACATTTTTAATGCATCACAAAACCCAAAAACAACATTTTCATGCTATATATTAAGAACAGGGTTAATCAGAGAGCTCTTACTCATAAATTTGTTAGAAAGAATTCAGTGCTAACAAAGGTAAAATAAACATTCAAAAACATTTAGTTACAGCCCATGGAGTAAGATCAAATTATGAAACATGAAATCTGTCAGAACATCATCCACAGTGAAGTGCCAATGCTTGCAGGACAGAGTGTAGAATAACCAGGAGTTCAGGAGGGGAGAGGCTCTCGAGGAACCGAACGTCCCGCAAGATGGTGACAGAAAGGACTTAAAGGAGGATTCCAGAAGAGGGGACATCACCCTGAGGGATGCCCCCAGGAGAACTAAAACTAACTCTTCTGCCTTCCAAGTCGTAAGTGCTTGAGCATCTCCGAATTACTCAGTTGTGGTCCTATCACCTACTTAATTCTCCTTAACTGAAAATCACAGGTAACTTGTCATTTATGTTAAAGGTCCTAAACGGTCCACTCTTTCTCTGTGCCCACTCACCTTGGAAGAAGTGCACCTTTCTAAGGACAGGAAAGAGCCCATAGATGAGCCAGTATCTTACACATATTATATGGAATGACACTGGATACAGCTCAGCATTTCAAATGCTGGAACGTGAAACTTGGCCATGAATACGAACAATGACTCCATTCATCAGTCCCTGAGAAACGAACTTCAGCCATAATCAAGCCAGCTCTGTCCACTGCAGAGCTTCTTCACACACATCAGGGACAGCAGCTCTAAGAGCCTGTTCATTCAGGAGCCTGGCCCAGCCGCTGGTCAGTCATACACAGAAGCTCCCAGCCAGTCCAACATAACACAGGTGGAAGGGACTGGACAGCAAGCGAGCTGAGTCTGCAGTTACAAAAGCCACAGCCAGGCAAAAATATTCCAATTATAGTGAAATGTTAATAAATGCCCTAAATGTTGGATTCGAAGAGAAAAGTTTAACAATTATTATACTACCTTGTGTTTGATAGGCCTATTTCATTTATTTAAACATAATATACTTTGTGGAGCCAGCCCGGTGGTGCAGTGGTTAAGTTCACATGCACCGTTTTGGCAGCCCAGGGTTTGCTGGTTCGAATCCTGGGTGTGGACGTATGCACCACATATCAAGCCACGCTGTGGCAGCGTCCCACACATAAAATAGAGGAAGATAGGCACACATGTTAACTTAGGGCCAGTCTTCCTCAGCAAAAAGACGATTGGCAGTGGATGTTAGCTCAGGGCTAATCTTCCTCAAAAAAATAAATAAATAAAATAAAAATAAAAATATAATATACTTTCTTATACAATTCAGACCCCAGACCTCCTCAACATAATTACTTACATGAAAAAGTGTGAAGGCAACTTAACACACCCTTTTCCCTCCCTATCTTTGTTTTTGGCTAAATAAAATCTAATCACTGCCTTGCAGTTTGAACTAAGTTCTTTTCTTTCACAAGGAAATAGCGTCTAGTGGTTGTGTTTTAATTATATTTTGTTACAAACAGTGCTATGACATTCTGAAAAGAGTGGTTATGTATATGGATATGCCTCTCAATATGCAAACCACATATATACCTACATAAAAAGGAACCCTACAGACTAGTTTTGCTTTGTTTTTAGAAATAATCAAAATAAAAAATGTTTCTAAAGTTTTAAAAAAGTGAATCTGCTATATTAAAACTTTCCTGCAACTTTTAATGAGAACTTCTGTATTCTTCCACACTCCAATAAAAATCAAGTATTTAGAGATAATTCAGAAACTCAAGGAGCCAAAATATTTCAATGTGATTAACTTTCTTTCTTGGAAAGGGAAATCTATTTACTCTGAAACGTGGTGGTTGGGGGCAGGGGGTGATGTGTGAAATTCCTCCTCATTATAAGTGTTAGGGTGTATGATATATATATTTTTTTTAACTGCATTAGGAAAATAATAAATCCCAACCACAAATATATTAAACAGGATTATAATATATTCACTGATTTTTATGCCAGTATTTAATGGCAGGTATTTAGAAATTAGATGTCTAGCTTTTATACAAAACTCTGACAATTTCAGAGTAAAAGTTGAGATGTTTTCTCAACAAAGTACTTATGAACTGAAATATCACTTTTACTTCTCAACAGTTTAACAATTTGATGAAATCAATTGTTTCATTCACTTGGCTATAAAAGTGGATACAAACAACCTTAAAATGAAATTTAATTTCAAAGTAAATTGAAATATATCAGGACCTAAGGAACATGGCTTCCTCCTATTCCCTTCACACTGAAATGAGAAGCAGAGATGTAAAGAAAGCACACAGAGAGCCATGCTGCTGCCAGCGGCCCAGTACCCACAGAGCGCCATGCCGCACCCCCTGCCCTGGCCCAGTACCCCCAGAGAGCAATGGTCCCCACTCTCTCTTGGCCCAGTACCCACAGGGCACCATGCCGCAGCCCTCCCCCTGGGCCCAGTACCCCCGGAGAACCATGCCCCCCACACACCCCCAGGGCCCAGTACCCACGGAGTGCTATGCCTCCCCACCCCCCGGGGCCCAGTACCAGAGGAGCCTCATACCCCCTCCTCACCCCCTGGGGCCCAGTACCTGAAGAGCACCATGCCACCTCCCCCCTCCGTGGCCCAGTACCTGTGGAGCCCCCTCCATCCCCATGGCCCAGTACCTGAGGCGTGTCATGCCCCCTCACCCACTGTAGCCCATACCTGCGGAGCGCCGGGTCCGCCTGGGCCTCATCGCTGATGAGCTCTGCCTCACTCTGAGCGATCCTGAGGGCCAGCTCCCTGTCACGGCGCTCCTGCTCCAGGACTGCCTGCTGCTGGGATTCCTCTTCGCGCTGTCGGGCCAGCTGCTCCTCCACCTCAGCCTGCCAAGGGCAGAACGCCGTTTCACCAAGGGCTCTCTACTTGCTTACTTGATCCTTCCCATTGCTACTTAAAACTTCCATACAAGCACTTTACTACAGAATATCTGCTGTTTAACCAGAAACCTCTTCAGTCTCTCTTCCCTTCTGTATTATGATTAACACTTCCTCTCGTTCCCAATCCAAGAGAAGGCAGAGGAACCACAGGTGCACCATTCTATCATTGTACTATGAGCAGCCCGAACAGTACCCCAGTATCCCAGGGATCAGTTAACATGACAGCCAGATAGCAGATGCCAGGAACTGAGAGTACTGGCTGTGCTCAGGATAAACTATGAAAGCCAAGACAGACTGTAACTCAAATTCATGATCAATTATTCTCAGACAGGGACTTCTTCAAAGATGGGGGTGGGGGGCCTGCTTGTGGCATAGTGGTTAAGTTCACAGGTTCAGATCCCGGGCACAGACCTAGCTCCACTCATCAGCCATGCTGTGGTGGGTCCCACATAAAATAGAGGAAGACTGGCACAGATGTTAGCTCAGCAACACTATTCCTCAAGCAAAAAGAGGAAGATTAGCAACAGATGTTAGCCCAGGGCTAATCTTCCTCACCAAAAAAGGAGGGGGGATTTGGGGAGAGAATCGTAATCTTAACCTAATACTAGTATCTACAAAGGTAGAAAACAATATTTTAAAACACTGTAATCATGTTTTAAGTGAATGTTCATCTGACCTTCCCCTAGCTATGATAACAACAACAACAAACACACTTACTGAGCTGGGCCCTGCTCTAAATGATTTAACAGGCATACTCGTTCAACGCTCACAGCTACAACTCATCCCCATCCCACAGGAGGAGGCTGCATCGCAGTCACTCAGGGCGGCGTGTGCAGGGCCAGGAGCTCTGCACGTGACCCAGCCTGGACTTGAATGCGCTCCCAGATCCAGAATCTCCTTCCCACAACCACTTCAGAAACTGCCTTTTGTTTCTGAAATAAACCAGTGGCAGCTTATCCAGCAAATCAGCATCTTGTTCTCACTTCTCTTGTTTTGTAATTCTGTAGATTCTATTTTGATAGAATTCTGATTGTCTAATAAGTACATACCTGAATACGTTTCTCATCATCTTCCCTTTTCTTTCTCTCTTCTTCTTCTTGTTTTCTCTTGGCTTCCATCTCAAGTTTCCTAACAAAATAATAGAAACTCTTCAAAAATTTAACAGAAAATAATGAATCCTTCAGAAGTCAATTTAACTATTAATAAACAAAGACTACAGAATGGGAACTCAAATTAACCTCTGGCCATACACATTATCAACTTATTTTGAAAAAAATAAAATCTAACTCTACTGACAGTAATTCTTCTGAAACAAAACAAACACAATTATATTCTATAACCTTTAACATCTCTAGATTACCTTAGTCATAAAACCTAGTTGTCAGGCCCAATTGCATGTGCTTCCCTCTGCCTCTCCAATAAACAACTCTTACTTTGCTTCTACCTACCCCGTTATGGCAATCTTTCAAAATGTTCTCAGTTTTAAAACTGCAGAAAAGTAGAAGTGCCTTTTTTCTAGCTTATAAAATAATACGCAAGTGATAGCTGTAAAAAGAAGTTAAGAAATCCTCACATATAACAGTCTAACCAAAATTCAGATTATGGTTAAAATCATTTTATGTTATTATAAAATGAGCTTATTTTCTCCATTTTCAAACTTATTCTAAAATTAGTATTTTAAAATAAGAATATTCATGAACCATCATCAACAGAAAGACTTCACTATTTTGTTAGCTTCTAATTCAAAACAACATAAACGCCTCACATCCGCCTTTCATCCTCTTCCTTCCTTCGACGCTGCTCATCTTCTTCACGTCTTTTTCTTTCTTTTTCCATTTCTTCTTGAATACGCCTCAGCCTTTCTGCTTCCTCTTCTTGCTGTTTTTTCCTCTGTAATGCACTGAGGAGTTCCTCTGAGCTTTTAACTAGTGCATCATATTCTTTCTGTATTTGTTCCCTTGTCATCATAGTGGACTTAACAAAATGATAAACATGTACTTAAAAAGTTATCTCTTTTGTTGCACAACAATATGAATATACTGAACACTACTGAATTGTAAATTTAAAAATGGTTAAGATGGTAAATTGAATGTTATGCTTCAAAGCTTGTACCACAATAAAAAAAAAACTAATATGTACATACACAGCAAAGACTGGAAAGTGTGTACGCAATAAGCCCGTTATCTTTGTTATATTGCTTGCACATTAAATAATATTCAAAAAATTTTAAAATTTATCTTTGCACACAAATATTTGAGTCTACGTCCTATCAATCAAGTAATCATATATCCAAGGGTGTGGGCAAAGTAACATACTATAAAGTTACTTTTTAAGGAATGATTTTGCCAGAGTTTACTACTCTTTAATAATAATGTGAAATAGTACCAAAGGAATATTTAAGAAATTATTAAATAGCTCAAAAATTGTTGGATTATTTTCCTAAGTGAGCCTTCAAACAATGTGGCTGGCTTGATTTTAATTGATAATACCACATAAACAGGGATGGCTCCTGAAAAACTTATGAAGTCAGTTAAGTTTATCTAAAACATTTTCATTTTTCTTTTGATCTTCTTTCCCCAATCTACCTCCAAGATTTAACATAAGCTACATAAAATATCTGCAGAAGATATGATAAAAGGCTTGCGTGAAGGTATTATATCTCACATAATTGCACTGACTTCTGAAACTAGATGAGAAAAACATTAAGATCCTAAAATATAACAGAAATGGTATGAATAGATAAAATATAATTAAAAAGCATACAGAAAAAAATTTCAATCCCAGTGGTAATCAAATAAATGAAAAATCAAGATAATAAAAAGAGACCTCATTTTTTTTCCTACAAAATTTGCGGGAAAATTAACTATTATTTTCTTAACAGTTAAGTAATTTGTGATAAAGCTATATGAAGATAATGTAATAAAAGGGACAAAGCATATAACATAATAGAGGTACAAAATTAAATGTACATTATAAGAACTATGCAAAAATATGTGCATATAAAATAAGACTGGAAGGGGAATACGCAGTAGCATAGTGGTTGAATGTGTTAGTGTGGGGGGAGTGAAGGGTTTTTGATGGTTTTCTCCAAATTTTCAATAATATCACTTTCATAATTTAAAGATTAGTTTCTGAAAGTAGAAAAACATGGACAAATTAAAATAACTTGCATTAATCCCCTCTCGAAAATGATTATGCAAAAGCTTACCAATAGAGTATAGTATTTTGATTACTATTTTGGGGGTAAAAATCTTTCCTAGCAACAGACAAAACTGCATAAAAATTGTCTTTTTTTCTTTTTTGCTATGAAAATTTTCAAACACAGAAGGGATAATATAATGAGCATCACTTGCCATCTCTGAGACTCAACATTTGTAACATTTTGCATTTTTAAAAAAATAAGCAATTTTTCCAAGCAATTCCAATACCAATAACAAAAGATATTAAATTATAAAAAAAGTCAAAGTCCTTTGGGTTAAAATTACATACCTTAATTTTGGCCATCAAAGCATCAATAGAAACTTCAAGGTCTTTGACCTGTTTATTCACCTCTGGTTTTCCATCTTTCAGCGCACTTACTACTTCATTAAATCTATCAAGTCGTTTTTTCAGTGTGCCCACCTTAACCAGGCCATCAATGCTGTAAAGATAATGCTCCATCAGAACTTAATTTCACTATTTAATGTTATAGACTTCTCATTTTAATAAAATGCTAAAAATATTGCTAAAAAGGCTGTTTCACTTCTGTTTTCATATTATTCAGTATTCTCTTAGATCTCTTGTTGAAGTAAAAAAGAAGCAATCACATTTGAGTGTGAATGACACTGATGCCTATCAATAAGATTTAAGCCCTCTATATTTACAGTGAAAATGTGAAAATTCAAAGTACAGAATAACTTAAAAGAGGTATCTACAAAGAGGGGCAGCATATAATTATAAAAGGGACATTCCACCAATAGGACATAACACATATAAATATATATGCACCTAACACAGGAGCACCAAAGTATATAAAACAACTATTAACAGAAAAAAATAAAGGGAGAAATTGACAGTAACACAATAATAGTAGGGGACCTCAACACTCCCCTTACGTCAATGTATAGATCATCCAGACAGAAAGTCAACAAGGAAACAGTGACCTTAAATGAAACACTAGACCAGGTGGACTTAATAGGCATATGAAGAGCATTACATCCCAAAATAGCAGAGTACACATTCTTCTCAAGTGCACATGGAACATTCTCAAAGATAGACGATATCTTGGGAAACAAGGAAAGCCTCAATAAATTTAAGAAGACTGAAATCATACCAAGCATCTTTTCCAACCACAATGCTATGAAACTAGAAATCAACTACAGGAAAAAAGTTGGGGGCCGGCCCACTGGTGTAGTGGTTAAGTTCACAGGCTCCACTTCTGTGGCCCAGGGTTTCCGGGTTCTGATCCTCAGCATGGACCTACACACTGCTCATCAGGCCATGCTGTGGCAGCATCCCACATGCAAAACAGAGGAGGACTGGCACAGATGTTAGCTTAGGGACACTCTTCCTCAAGCAAAAAGAGGAAGACTGGCAAAAAATGTTAGCTCAGGTCCAATCTTCCTCACCAAAAAGAAAAAGAAAAAGCTGGGAAAGTCACAAATATGTGGAGATTGAACAGCATGATACTGAACAACCAATGGATCAATGAAAAAAATCAAAGGAGAAATCAAAAAATACCTGGATACAAGTGAAAATGAAAACACAACATACCAACTCTTATGGGATGCAACAAAAGCAATGCCAAGAGGAAAATTTATAGCAATACAGGTCCACCTCAGCAAACAAGAAAAATCTCAAATAAGTAATCTTAAACAACATCTAACAGAAATAGGGAAAGAAGAACAACAAAGACCAAAGTCAGCAGAAGAAGGGAAATAAGAAAAATTACAGCAGAAATAAATGAAATAAGAGATCAAAAAAACAGTAGAAAGGATCAATGAAACTAAGAGTTGCTTCTGTGAGAAGATGAACAAAACTGACATACACTTAGCCAGACTCGCTAAGAAAAAAAGAAGGCGCCAATGTACAAAATCAGAAATGAAAGAGGAGAAATTACAATGGATACCACACAAATAAAAAGGATTATAAGAGAATACTATGAAAAGCTATACGCCAACAAATTGGATAACCTAGAAGAAATGGATAAATTCTTAGACTCATACAACCTCCCAAAACTGAGTCAAGAAGAAATAGAGAATCTGAACAGACCAATCAAAAGTAAAGACACTGAAACAGTAACCAAAAATCTCCCAAAAAACAAAAGTCCAGGACCAGATGGCTTCTCTGGAGAAATCCACTGAATATTGAAAGAAGATTTAATACCTATCCTTCTCAAACTATCCAAAAAATTGAAGATGGAAAGCTTCCTAACTCATTCTATGAGGTCAACATTACCCTGATACCAAAACCAGACAAAGACAACACAAAAAAGAAAAATTACAGGCCAGTATCACTGATGAACACAGACGCCAAAGTCCTCAACAAAATATTAGCAGACCTAATACAGCAATACATTAAAAGGATCATACACCATGATCAAGTGGGATTTATACCAGGACACAGGGATGGTCCACAACCACAAAGCAATCAATATGATATACCACATCAACAAAATGAGGAACAAAAATCACACAATCATTTCAATAGATGCAGAGAGAGCATTTGACAAGATCCAACATCCATTTATCATAATAACTCTCAATAAAATGAGGATAGAAGGAAAGTACCCCAACATAATAAAGGCCATATATGGCAAACCCACAGCCAACATCATACTTAATGGTGAAAAACTGAAAACTATCCCCATAAGAACAGGAACAAGACAACAGTGTCATCTCTCACCACTCCTATTCAACATAGTACTGGAGGTTTTGGCCAGAGCAATTAGGCAAGAAAAAGAAATAAAAAGAGTTCAAATTGGAAAGGAACAAGTGAAACTCTCACTGTTTGCAGACAACATGATTCTATATAGAAAACCCTAAAGAATCCACCAGAAAACTATTAACTAATCAACAACTACAGCAAAGTTGCAGGGTATAACATCAACTTAGAAAAATGAGTTGCATTTCTATACACTAATAATGAACTAG
Organism: Equus quagga; assembly: GCF_021613505.1. Lineage (NCBI taxonomy): Eukaryota > Metazoa > Chordata > Mammalia > Perissodactyla > Equidae > Equus > Equus quagga. The sequence continues at coordinate 53,181,572 of NC_060277.1, forward strand.
CAGAAAGAGTACTCAAGAATATAATCCCATTTACAACCGCAACAAAAAGAAGAAAATATGTAGGAATAAATTTAACCAAAGAGGTGAAAGAACTACACACTAAAAATTATAAGACACTATTGAAAGAAATCAAAGAAGACATAAAAAAATGGAAAGATATTCCATGCATGTGGATTGGAAGAATAAATAGTTAAAACGTCCATACTACCTAAAGCAATCTATAGACTCAATGCAATCCCTAACTTCAAAATATACTACAAAGCTATAGTAATCGACACAGCATGGTACTGGCACAAAAACACACAGCTGAATGGAACAGAATTAAAAGCCCAGAAATAAAGCCACACATCTAGGGACAGCTAATCTTTGACAAAGAAGCCAAGAACATACAATGGAGAAAGGAAAGTATCTTCAATAAACGGTGTTGGGAAAACTGGACAGCCACATGCAAAGAATGAAAGTACACCATTATCTTACACCGTACACTAAAATTAACTCAAAATGGATTAGCGACTTGAATGTAAGACCTGTAACCAAAAAAATCCTTGAAGAAACATAGGCTGTACGCTCTTTGACATTGGTCTTAGCAGCATCGTTTTGAATACCAAGTCTCCTCAGGCAAGGGAAACAAGAGAAAAAATAAACAAACGGGACTCCATCAGACTAAGAACCTGTGCAAGGCAAAGGAAACCACGAACAAAATGAAAAGACAACTCACCAACTGGGAGAAAATATTTGCAAATCATATATCTGACAAGGGGTTAATCTCCATAACATATAAAGAACTCACACAACTCAACGACAAAAAAAACAAACAACTCGATCAAAAAATGGGCAGAGCATATGAACAGACATTTCTCCAAAGAAGATATACAGACAAACCTCTTTGAAAAGGTGTTAAGGATTAACAGTTACTAGACCTCCAAGTTTAAAAAGTCAAGAGTAATAATAAAAGAGTCAAATAAGAAATAAAGACTAAAGCGAGACCATATAATTCATACAGATGATCTTGAAAACTATGGTTAAAACATTATTGAGATGTTTTTAAAAACAATGTTAATTTGACAGGTCACGAAAAGAATCTTTCAACCTTTTACAGCATTGACAGTTTTGTAAGTTACTTCAAATCCTTTTTATAATGAGGCAAGTAATGAATTAATTTCAAATAAATAATGCAAATAACAAAATACTATCTCTTTTTACATGAGAAAAGAGAAAACTGTGTGTGCCCAGGCTGCCCCCACTGTGACGTTGCCATCACCGGATGTGAGGGCACAGGCTTTGTGGGGTCTTTCGGCACTATTCATCTTACCGAGGTTGGTGTCTCCTCTTGCAAAGCCACATTCGAACAGTTTTTTGCATTTTAATGCAGGCTTCAGCTCGGTATTTTATTTTGTTTTTCACTATGTGTAAGCGGAGAATATAATAATAGAAAATTATTCAGTTTAAATCAGACATATAATATTTTAAAAAACCACTCATTTCCGCAAAGCAACTCTTAAGAAACGTGAAATCGTGATGAACATGCTATACTAGACATCCAAATCAGGAAGTTTAACATTTCTTTAATTCCTTGTACTTCTTAAAATAAAAAGTACATATGCATATGGCTAGGTTAACATTTCAAACGTATTAGCTCCTTACTATGCTACACTGTTGCTTCGCAAACTGTCCTAGGCGATGCCAGTCTATGAAACGTTACTGGGTGTCTTATAAAGAAGATACACCTGTCAAAGGAATTTAGGAAAAGCTATATGCTGCACCTCCTCTAGGAGATTTGCAATGAACATACTGAGGGAGGCCCCTGAGAAGCCTACAGCAAAGGAACCTATTTAATGTCAGTCACGCAGAATGTCCCAGAATGACCTGACCTGGAGATGCTGTTTTCACAGATTCCCTACAAAAACCCCGCAAAGATCGTGTCTGTATACTGACGTCAGCACAGCACAACACAGTCCACAAACAAGTGGTATAGTGTAATTTTAATATAATGTGTTTTCTATCAAAATGCAATGTATAAGGCTGAAAGAATTGAACTACAGGGACAAATATGTGCATAGTTTACTTGGAAAGTGACAGGAAAATGAGTTTCTCTCTTTTTCTTTATTATAGTTTTCTTTTTATCTATATTCACAATGGTCTAACAAGACTTCAATAATAATCTTTGTTTGCATGGTTTCTTTTCATTGGATCAAAGGGATTTTATTTTTCTATTAATAAGGAACAGTTTACTGACTCCCCCTCACGTCCTTCAGTGCTCTAGGTATCCTGGAGAGTACGGGGTGGGGGTGGGGGAGAGAGGAAGTATAAATATAATCAAGTTACTGACAATAGTTCCCTGCAGTTAAAGGTTTGCCACAGAGCCTCAGGTAACCAAAAAATATTCTGCCCCTCATCCATTTTGGGTCAGAGAGAAGCAGTTGCTGCCATCTGGCAGAAAAACACACAAAAGCAGCTCAGTCTAGTGTGTGAGAGAACAGCATCTAAAAGAGCAGTGGCAGGAGAAAAGGCCGGAAAGGAAAGCTGGAACTCCACTTTACGGGGTCTTGAAAAGCATTCTTAGACTTCAGACTTCGCCCTTATTAAAGGAGAACCTTAACAGAAGCCTTTTAGTTTAGGGAGAGAATTCTCAGAAGATAACTTGAAAGGCTAGGTAAACCTGTGTGGGAGCGACGGAAGCCACCAGGTCAAGTGCGGCTCCACTAAGCACTGGCAACAAAAAGGAAACAATCTGCCGTATTAGGAGGAACCAACAGGGTTTGTTGACTGACAAAATATGAAGGGACAAGAAAAGAGAGACAAATACAATCTTGAAATTTTTGACATGTGTACTGGTGATGTCATGCAGGTGGAAAGAGAAAAGTTCTGGCTTAAGTCTGGGACTGGGAGACAGTGTAGGCAATGGGGGAGACAGAGGGGAAAGAATCAAGAAAGTGAGCTCTGTTTTGTTGAGAACATGATGAAATTACCTCTCCTACAACAAATTCAGATAAAGAAGGTAACTAACATTGAAAGTCCACAAGTACTAATTTATCACGTACTACATGTCAGGTGTTGAGAAACAAAGACACGGCCCCTGTCATTCAGCACTCACCACTGAGATGAACTTTATAACATTCCACAAATCAATTCATTTTCAAAATAGTTAGAGATCATGCTGTGAAAGAAAACACCTACATTTGATGACGGAGAGTGAACACCACTGAACCTTCTTCCAGCGACTGCAGACAAGCCAGTGATTGACTCGTTTAACCAACTTTGCTAAATGGTCAGGGTCAGACTTCATAATCTGATCAAATTCTGCAAACTAGGAAATAAAATAATTTAATATCAGTATCAAAACACAAATGCCTAGAAACACACAGAGAGATACCAAAACAGAACTCAAATCCAAAATCTAACTTTCTGGAAGGGGTCACAAGCCAATTCACAGACCGGTCCCAGCGGGGACACAGCAAACCAGACACACTTGGCTTGTTTCACTGCTCTCTTCTTCTTCCTCCCTTCAGGACCTTTTCTGTAGGGGAACAGGGGGTTACTCATTGCTAGATAGCAGATTCAGTAATAAAAGCAGAAAAGAAACCTTAAATGACAATTACAGATGGTTGGCAAAAAAGGTTTTATTGAAAAAAGAACGAAAAAAGGGCTAATATATGTCTGAATTGGCTCATCCACATTCTCAGATATCCGCGTGGATCTCCTGACAGGTGAAGGTCGATATAATATAATAAGGCAATACAGCATCAGGTACCACCAAAACTCTCTCTCTCTCTCAACCCCCATCCCTATTTTGGTCAGAGATAAGAAATTGCTACTAAGAGAGAGACAACACAAATAAAAGAGCTATTAGGTTATCAACAAATAACATGCATTATTTCCACAATTTACTACCAAATTACATAATGATTTCTATCCTTTACCAAATATCCCACTATAATATATTGAGGGTATCACACACCTATCAATATAATGACCTCTTATAATCAAAATTAAATGGAAGCTAACATAATGAGATTAAAGATCTTTGAAAATCTGCCTTGTGCTTTCAACATATCCTTCTGATTAATTTTTCTGGAAGCAAAAATAACCAAGTACTTTCTCTATCAGGCTATTAATTCTAGAATAGTTATGTTATATAACCCTGAAATACATGTCAAGTTTATGATAGATATGTATGATTACAGATAGGCCAACGATGAATATTTACATATTCATTTTCTCTTCATGTTTTTTTCTTTTATACAAAATGATACGGGTCCTCTGCAGTAAAAATATTCACAGGGAAGTGCACGCATTGGTAATCCATTACACAGATTTCATCTCATGCCACAAAATGTGAAATCAGATCTATTTATTATGATTTAGAATTCAAGGCACTAGAGATATTTATTAATGATTTTGCTAAATCAAACAAGTATGGTTGGCTATTATATAATAGCAATTGTGTTTAAAATTATGAGGATACAATTAATTATTCAATCAATATTAAAGAAGTTACAAATGGTGAAACTATTAAAAACACTGTGAACAAAAGTATCTATACACTCATTCATTCTAAGGTTTAATAGAAGTCAGCACAAACTCCTGTCCAATTTCCTATGCCTTACACATCTATCATACTGTAACAGAACTCGTTCTCGCAACAAAGACTCAAAAGTGCTGTGAAATTTTTAATTACTGAAGAGTGAGTTAATATGTTTTAGAAAAGCTTTCAGCTTGTTCAAAACAGAAGTATTTTCTGTTTAACCCTTATTTAAGCAAAAAATCAAATTAAACAATGTTCTGATTCCAATACTTCCAAAGCTGGAAAAAAACTGTAAAAACTGTCTAGAGCATTACATATGGTAAACTTTTCCCACGCAGGGAAACACACACACACATGCACGCAGTCGGTGATCATATAACTGAGTAATAGTACAAATCACTAAACACTTACAAATATTCACTGACCCCAATTATCCCTATCTATCATGTTAAAGTCTAAAATAAAAATGTATTTACCTTGCCAGGTCTAAAAAATACTTTTGTTAACCCAAACTTGTAGTCAATTTCGTTTAAGCCCAAAGCTTTAAAAAGAGCCTGAAAAATAAAAGTTAAAAAGTTAAATGCCAACTAGTAATTAATCAGAAAGACAATTTATTGCTAAGAAACTTCTTCTTCGGTGGTATTTGTACCTTACAAAATAGTCTTGGATCTAATCTTGCAAGTTTGTCTGGCATATACTTCTTATACATGTTGTAGAGTTCATGGAACGAAGCTCGGGAGGGGAAACCGCCCTGCATCAAGTCCAAGACAGACACCATGCCTGGATTCACAAACAAACACCAGTCACTGCCAATCGCTGTGCACAAGTCCAAGACAACTCACAGGATCAAATAACTTTACAAATTAATGTTCAGAAAGGGGCAATTTACAGAAATTATCAGCAATGAAATATTACATAGGAAATATCATATTTATACTCAGTATGTCCCAACTTACCCCCTCACCTAAAACTACTATGGCCCAATGTCATCTAAAACTAGCTTGACTAGCCATTTTCTGGAAACAAGCTACTGGTCTCCAGAAAGCTCACATCAAGCTTGTATCTTTTTTTCTGCTCGACACCTGTGTCACAATCCCAGTACACAAGGCAAAGGCCCGCACTGGGCCACTTTCCAAGTCCTGAGGTTCATTTTAGAGTAAGGTTCCTGACAGAGTCTCCAGGAAGTAGCACACACATTCTCAAGTTCTCACCACAGCTTAAACGAAGCACATGGAAAAAAGAAGGGAGAGCGCACCATCCCCTGTGAAGAGCCCCTTTCACTCACCTCTCAAAGAAACTAGCCTCTAGGGGAAAGAGTCTATAGGATGCATATCCCATTTCAGTCTAACTCTTCTAAGTGATTAACTGAGCCTTGAGTAACGTGAGCTTTTCACGTCAGGAAAAGAGTAAAAGAGCCAGGGAAAGGCTCAATACCTATAAATAACGGCAGAACTTTTGTTTACCAAAACGACCTGGATTGGAGTCTCAGGGACTATTCAAATCAATGGAGAAAATTAGATTATTCCATAAAAAGTGTTAAGACAATTGGCTAGCCATTTAGAAAACAAAAATAACATCAGATCCTTACGTCACTCCTTAGACCAAAATCAATTCTTGCTGGTCAAAAATTTAAATTAGCAAAATGAAACTATAAAATGTTTAAAAATGAGTGGATCTTTATTTTCAAATAATCTCATAGGAAAGATAGCCTTTCCGGGCAGTCAGAGTGAATTTTAACCTCTGTGACTGGCAAAGGCGTAAACACCGGCAGTCTTCAGGGTTGGCGAGCACAGGGAACACGCTCCCCGCTTAGTGGACAGTCAACCGGGGCAACCAACTTGGATGGCAACGTGGAGACATTTATCCCTTTGATTCAGTACTTTCTACTTTTACGACTCCAGCCTACCACTTGTCACACGTGTGGGCAAAGACGTGATTAGAGAACATCCATATGTCCACTGAATCATTGTTTACAACAGGAAAAAAAAAGAAGTATCAATTAATTAAATTATGTTACAACCATATGATAGAACATGATGTATTAATTTAAAAGAATAGCACAGAGCTTTATCCAACCAGTATAAAAAGTATATCTAAGACACGACATTAAGCAGTCACCCTGAAAAGTGAGACTTTTTATTTATATTATTCTGCACTATTTCATTTTTGTTACAGTGAACATATATAACTACTATAATTTCTAATGCTAATTAATGAAACACATAAAGGCAATTGTTCCTATGGAAAGAAATCTCCAGAACTAGATTCAGTTCTAGGCTCTGCTTAGAGAAGTCAAAGTAAGGTCTGGTTGGTACTGGCACAATTTTTGCCCATTTCTATCAAATAAAGTACCCTTGGAAATGTACACATGCTCCAGTTCTGAGTCCGTCGCTTGCCCTGGAGCAGAAGACAGCATTTGAACTGTCTCACAGAAGTGCATTAATAATTTCACGAAGCTTTACAAATTACCAAGTCTGTGGCCGCTTTCTCAGCTCTTGAAGCTAATTTACTCTAAAGATCTTTTGACGCCTACAAAAATAAAACTCACCCAACAACCTATCTTCCTTCTATAAACTCCCATGACCTGGGCCTTCCTCGGGAGTCTAGTGAGGAGCTTTGAGGTGGAGCCCCAGCTGGTTATACTCAGAGCCCCTCTTGACACCAGAGAAGCAGCCAGCCCCAAAGTCACAGAGGAAGACGACCTACCTTCTCTCATCTGCCCCTACTTTATCCTGGTGTTGGGTGATCAGAAGATAGTAATTTTAGTAAAAGAGTTCCTAAATTAATTCACTCTCCTTAAACTGGAATAATGGAAATGGAAAGGCAAAGTAGAACTCCAATCTTACTTGTCTTTATTTTAGAAAGCTTCATAAATATTTTTATGAGTTATTGGTATTTTCTGCTTTTTCTCATTACCTAGCCACATGACTAAAACCAAATCTACACTACTTTACTATTATTAATACTTAAAAAAAATCAAACTATTATGAATCAGTGTCATCTACTGAACTGCCAACATATCTTAATATGTCGAAATACCCTGCTTACTGAAAGAGGAACCCTAGCTAAAGCATCAGTGAGCCCACACTCTGCTACTCTAACGGCATACACGGCTTCACCTGCCTAAACATGCCTTTCCAGGACACCAGATGCTCACCTTGGAAGCAAATGATTTACTGTATTAGGCTCAACAAATGCTAAACAGAAATTTAAATGGAAAAAAAAGACAAAGTAAAATAAAGTAAAAATGATCTGAAGAACATATTACAAAACTACATCTATACTATATGTAGGAATATAGCAGACATAAATTATTTAACTTGCCAGTATTTGTTAAAACTAGTCACAAACAAATCTTCCTATTTGCTAGACTGTGCATTTTGTTCAACAAATATTTACTGAGGTTAGTATACACCTTGCACTGCTAGGGGGCAGGGAAATACATGCAGACACAGTTTCTACCCTCAAGGGGTTTATAGATTAGAGGAAGGAAAATTAAATAATTATACAAATATATGTAAAATATATGACTATGAAATGAAGACACTCAGTACCCTTTACCCAGGCAGGCCCCCTTCCCAGTTAGGGATATCAAACAGGCTTTCATAAGGAAATGACAATCAAGCTGAGATGTGAAAGATGAAGACAAAGGTGAGGCAAGAGCTTCTCAAACAGAGGATGCAGCATGTGCACAGGCCCCATGATAGGAAAGAATATGGAGCGTTTACGGAAATAAAATAAAAGCCAGTGTGGCTGGAGCACAGAGAGAAGGGAGAGTGGAAAGAGATGAAGCCAGGGACACATAGGGCCAGACAACAAGGGGCCTCATAAGCTACTAGGATTTTGCTCTTTATCCTAATAATAATCAGAAGCCATTAGAGCATTTTAAGCAGTAAAAAGATACGATCAGACTGGAATCGTAAAGCAGTAATTCTGGATTTATGTGAAGAACAGACTGAGCAAATGCAAGGAGAATACTTAGGAAGCTACAGCAAAAAGCCAGGTGAAAGATGGTGACAGCTTAGACTAGAGGTACCAAAACTCACTGTTCACTAAGAGAGTAAATCTTAAATATTCTTACCATAAAAAAGAAATAGTAATTATGTGACTTGATAGGAATATTAGCTAATGCTATGACGGCAATCATTCTGCAATATACGTGTATCAAATCAACACACTGTACACCTTACCTTACTCTATGTTATACGTCAATTATTTCTCAACAAATCTGGGTAGGACACACTGTTTAGGAGGTCACATCAAAGGGACTGGGGGAGACTGAGCTAGAGAATATATTTATGCTATATCTGTATATATATATATGTGATATACATACCAATATGGTAGCCACTAGCCACATGACTATTTAAATTTAAAAAAATTAAAATTAAATAAAATCTAAAATTCACTACCTAAGTCATTCTAGACACATTTCAAGTGCTGAATAGCCACAAGAATCTGGTGGCTACCATATTGGACAACACAGATACAGACTATTTCCATCATCATGGCAAATTATATTGGACAGCACTGATAAAGAATGAGAAGGAGGGCCAGCCCCTTGCCGAGTGGTTAAGTTCGTGTGCTCTGCTTCTGCGGCCCCAGGTTTCACAGGTTTGGATCCTGGGCACAGACGTGGCACCGTTCATCAGGCCATGCTGAGGCGGCATCCTACACAGCACAAGCAGAAGGAGCACAACTACAATATATGGCTGTGTACTGGGGGGTTTTGGGGAAAAGAAGAAAAAAGAAAATAAGATTGGCAACAGATGTTAGCTCAGGTGTCAACCTTTAAAAAATAAAAAATGAGAAGGAAAACAGGCCTAACCCAAAGCCTGAAAAACTAACAAATAACGTCCAGGTAGAAGATGACCCTGGAGAGGAATCAGGAATGGCCAGAGAATTCAAAGGAAAAGCAGGGACAGATGTTGTTTCAGAAGCCAAGGAAAGGCTATGTTAAAGGGACTGGTCAGAGTCCAGCGCGCTGTGAAGTCCACTAAGATAAGGATGCAAAATGAACATGTGATTTAGAATCAAGGAAATCACTGGTGACCTTATCAGGAATTATTTTCTTGGATGATCAAGGTGGAGGCTGAAGTCTCTTGGGTTAAAGAGTGAGTTGAAGGCAGGAAACTGAGAAAGCAAGAATAGACTCTTCTTGAACAGAAAAGGAAAAACTGGAGAACCAAAAGTAAAGTGAGAGAGGGGGAGGTAGCTGAAAGGGAATGTGGGTCACATGGGTTGGATGGATTTAAGCCGAGGTTTTACTTTGGCAGCCTGGGTTCTGTTCCCACTTGTGGGCCTACACCACTCATCAGCGGCCATGCTGTGGCCGCATCCCACATACAAAACAGAAGAAGACTGGCACAGATGTTAGCTCAGGGCGAATCTTCCTCAGCAAAAAGAGGAAAACTGGCAATGGATGTTAGCTCTGGGACAATCTTCTTCACACAAAAAAAGCATGTTTAAATAGTAATGGGAGAGAACCATTTAAAAGGGAATGGTTCAATATACATAATCAATACTGAAGAGTCACGAGAAGGTAGGAAGGGATGGATTCCAAAGAACCACAGTCTCAACCAGCAAGAGAGGCACTTCGCACTTTCTTAACAGAGGGAAGGTTATGCAGGCAGGGACAAGTGAAGCTTGCCGTTTGCAGTACAGAGGGGAGGCTGCCTGCTGGCAGAGAGCAGGGCGGGGCTGACTGGCCTCTGTGGAGAAACAGAACATGCTGACCAGGGCACCGTGGCAGGGCGGGCTGGAGAGCCCTTCGAGGAGGAGTGAGCCTGAACTTATGAGGGCACCAGTCTGTCTTGCCGAACTTACCTGTGCCGATAAGGCGCCAGGACAGAAGGAGATTCGACAGCTAAGGTCTAGTGAGAGGGGTCAAGGGTAGATGCAGACTCAGGGGAATGGGAGTCTGAAGCTTATACAACTGCGGGAGGGCTTCTTAAGAAAAAGCACAGAATTACGAAAGAATACAAAACAGGTGAGGGCTTTGGAAGGCGCTCATTTAAATGAGGGAAGCTGCAGCTTCAGTGACTTTAGCTTTATAGTAAGTTCGTCTCCGAGAGGAGCAAAACAAGGAGTCAGAAAGGCAAGAGTGTAAGGAAGAGTCGCAAGCCTGAACGAGATCAGGAGGGAAGGAGAGGACCGGCCCTTGGGGAAAGCATGCGGCGGATGGGGAAGCAGCGAGCCTGGTGCCAAGGACTCCCGCGACGGAGCACAGGCAAGGAGCACAGGCAAGGACGCAGCGGGCTGAGAGGCAGGAACGGCAGCTTAACCGAGCCGCACGCAAGTGCCACAGACGCCAAGGGCACCGTGTTTTCATTTTTCTACAACTGGTGGAGTGGGAAGCAAGGAGACCAGAACCTAACTCCTGAGCCAGTCACTGGGGAATGAGAAATGAACTGCTGGACTGCGCAGGCCATAGGCAAGCAACCCACTTAAGGGATATCTAGGTTTGCAGTTAGAGTTTCTGCAAATTTTACTTCAATGATGTAAAAGTTTTATTTCACAATAAACTATACCCCAATATTGCTCAAATAATTTGCCAGCCATGCTTTTCTTTTTTTTCTTTTTTTTGAGGAAGATAAGCCCTGAGCTAACATCTGCTGCCAATTCTCTTTCTGCTGAGGAAGACTAGCCCTGAGCTCACATCCGTGCCCATCTTCCTCTACTTTATATGTGGGATGCCTGCCACAGCCTGGCTCGACAAGCAGTGTGCAGGTCCACACCCAGGATCCGAACTGACGAACCCTGGGCCACCAAAGCAGAACGTATGAACTCAACTGCTGTGCCACCGGGCCAACCCCCATGCTTTTCTTATAATTAAAAAATATATAAGATAAAAAATCTTATTGCACTTAAAAATAATCAAGATAACTGAATTACTTGAAAACACTGCACATATTAAATTGTCTGTGAGCTAAGACTCCTGACACACACTGACAGAGATTATAAAAATAGGGAAATACCTGAACATTGGAGCTGAGACAGAATTTGAGCCCCTTCAAAGTCATGGCTTGTCATCTTTAAATTAGGTTTGATACAACGAATAAAGCTTGCTCCCTAGGAGGATAAAGGTACTTTTTAAGACAATACATATAGCATTCTTATTTCTACGAAAACCAGCAACTTTCAGAACATATTATCATTAACATATGAAGCTTTTTTAAAATATAAACACTAAGGAACTTTAAAACTTTATTAGCACTCTCTTATAATTTAAAGTTTGGAATGAATTTGTGCATTAACACTAATAGTACTGTAAAAATACTCTATTTTAGATTTGAGTGCCCAAAATTGTGTTATTGTAAAAAGAAAAGTCTTTCAATGTAAGATATTTTAACATATTTAAATGACACATTTTGCAGGCTAACGTACACATGATTTTATTCTACATTTAAATGTATTTATACGTTATTTTTCTGTGATAAGAAAACTGCCCCATGATAAGAGGAGTAAATAAAATTATGCCTCTTAAAATTGAGGCAAAACTATAAAAAAAAAATCAACCTCTTTCATCACCTTACTTTCAAAATATACAGTAAGTCTCTAAGCTGCACCACTGCACAGTTTAAAGTTTTGTTTGTTCAGCAACATTTTTAGATGCTTAAAGGCATTCGTTTGGAATCAGTTCTCATGTTACGTTGAATGAGGCAGGGAGAACACTGACGTGCAGAATGAAACTGCTGGGCACCGACGCGGACACACGAGAAGCCAATACACCCAGGTAACTGTTTCTCTTCACAGTAGTCACCTTGCAAACTGAACAGCTAGTTCAACAGTGACGCTCACTGCAAACACTTCTAGAACAACTTTTTAGAAATGCCTTCTTTTTTTAAATCACAAAAGTAATCTCATCATTTTACAGCAGCACTGTATTTGGATGATTAAAATACACTCCTCATCAGACTTTGTTTTAAAAGATGCTTGGTCCTTAAGAGACAAATATTTGCAAACAATGAGGATACGTAAAAGAATTTCTTAATGGTACCAAAAGCAAAGTCTAACAATAAGTTATGCAATAGTAGCATCAATAGATTAAATACTTGGCTTTTCAAAATGACTAGTTGAAAAGGACGAGTACTCAGTTAAGTTCTGTGGTTTGTTTAAAAAATAAGTCTTATCTTGGAGTCATGCCCCATTTACACACCCCACATATCAAATTTATTTCTACGGTAAATTTTTCATCAAAAAACAAAGTGAATCATTAAAATGTCTAGCTAAAAAAAAGGCTCTTAGGGAATGCTATGCTTCCATAACAAGGCATAGAAACGTTATGTCCATTTTTCTCATATCAATATTGCCACATGGGAGAATGTTACTACTACAGCAATAAAATGAAAATGAATTACATGCATTATCTTTAATCATAAAAAAGTACATTTTCCTTCTCCCTAGTAACTAATTATTTTCACTTTCCTCAAACTACAGGGTAATCCTCATTTCATAACATTCAGAGAATGCTATATATTTATAAAATAACTGACATAAAATTTTGCCTTTCAGAACAAACCTAAACAAAATGACAACCATTTTAAAAACTGATATTTTTTTTAATGAAGGAATTTGGTTTAAAATGAATTTCTACTTCCTCCAGATTTCCCCTGCTTATTTGAATAATTACTAACAATAGTTTAAGAGGACTATTTAAAAACTCAGGGTTTTTTTCAGTCTACTTACAGTACTTCGAAGTTTATCCAGTAGCAAATTCAACTGTGTCTGTAGGAGAAAGGAATCACTTTATTATTTCACAAAGTCAAAGTACACAACGTCATACGTTAATATTAGCTCTCCAACATTAGAATAAAATAACATGCAATAACATCAACATGCAACCCATTACAATTTAACAACTTCTGGTGCATAAACTCTTTGACAGTAACATGCAAAATGAATGGCTAACATAATGCCAAGGACAATAACTTATCTTACTCATGCAATTAGAGGACTGAAAATCAGCAATACTAAAAACACACATGCACACTTGCAGGTGGGGTGACTAAGGGACAAGTGTGCAGGCAATGCAGGGAGGAAACAAAAGGGCGGGGACGCATCAGTCAGAGATCAACAGAGCAGGACTTGAGCGTGCAGCACGCCGGGTGCAGCTTGTGTCACACTCCATTAAAAATGAAGACGTTTAAAATATGCATTAGTGGTATATTAGGATTGTTTTATATAACACATCATAAATGAAATTGTCCTGCCTAACTATGGAAACCTTCTTTACTATTTCAAAACATTTCACGTTTCAATTATTTTTAAAAGCTTGGACAATTTTCTCAAAAAGAATTTGACAATGAACGCTAGAAGTTACTATGCTTTCCTGTTTTTAATAATATTAAGTGATTATCATTTACTCTGGTTCAGTATGTTAAAATCATGTATTTGCTTTAGTTCTCTGCAAAGTAAATTATATAAAATTCTTATATCAATTTTATACTAAGATGCTCATTACACTACTTACAAAAGATAAATTAGGATGTTAATTCTTAAATTAACATATTGGATCAATCGTAGCTATATTTAATAATAATAATAATAGGTATACTTTATTGAATGCTGTCTATGAGTCAGGCACTGCTCAAAGCTTTTCATGGGCATTACCATGTTTAATCCATACAACAATTCTAATTAAAGATACATTATTAGCCTCATTTTACAGCCGAAAGCATTGAGGCCCCGAGAGAAACATCACTTGCCCGAGATCATAGAGCCAGTAATGGCAAAGCCAAGATTCCAACACAGGCCTAGCACTAAAGTTCATTCTCTTACCCGCGACACTGCAGTATACTTCAGACATGACAAGCTTACGTTACAACTATGAAATGAATTCGTCATTGGATTAAAAAAATACAGTCATATCCACAACCTTAATCAATCTGGACCACCACACAACTGAAAAGGAAGCAGAAGAGCTACTAATTTGCAAAGAAAACAACTGTCACAAAGTCCATGCTTCTTAATCCAAAGGCTAAGCACAATATTCTCCCAAAAAAGGAGATAATAAAGTCAGTCAGAAGAGTAGAAGAGGCAAAAATAAACTAACAGCATCTGAGAGACAAGGGAAGGACACCAGTGATCAAAGAGCAGCAGTCAAGGACCGCCAGGCTGAGGACAGACAGCCTTCTGCAACTCATGCTTTATTTGTATTTTATTTTTATTTTAAAGCATATAAATACACACGTATACAATGACAGAATAATATTTCCATCAAAAGGAATATTTTTCCTAAAACACTAACAGTGAAAGGGTTATGACTGAATAACCTGAAAAATGTCACTTTTCAGTGGGAAACTGCTGGTTCTCCGTGATGTTGGATAACTGAAATATCACTGTAAATGCTAGCCTGCTTTGTTTTATTGCAGCACAGAATCTGAATTTAACTTCACGAACTATTCTACAATATTTACAATTAAGAATTAGTATTACTATTTCATTTCAAAATATCTCATAAAAACATATTTGCAGTTTTATTATTGTCACTCAGTTATAGCTTTCAGTAGTTTAATGTGCAAAATACATCTTATTGCATATAAGCGATTTTAAGACATTTCAAGTCTCAATATAAAAGAACACTTTAATCCAAAGAATTTGAAGAATGTTTCTGTTTTTATTTATGTGGTCTAACATTTCAACTATGTTCTTGCCAGCAACACTACTCGAATATTACAGCAGGAAAATCAGCGAGTGATATCTGGTTCATATTGGCTATTGTACTATTTTAAACCAATCTGTTATTATATGTCTATTCAGGAATTTAAGAATATCCAGAAAGAGAAAATACTGCTCAAGAGAATTAGGAATTTATAATTAATGAATACAACTCATAACAAAATTAAAGACTTTCTATTCAGTTACCTGAAAATGTATTATAAGCTTTTCTCCTATGTTTATGTTTATGCTTTAAAGAAACCTAGCTTTATAAACATAATTTTACGAAGTTAGTTACTGAGAGCCCATTTCAATCCACAAGGGATCTCAAAGGGCTCACACTGTTAGTGCCACAGCACTCTGATGCTTAAATACTATTTCCAAATACATCACTTTTAATATTTAAAGCATACATAGTGAGAGGCATATGGAGAGTTTTCTTGTAAATACAGTAACAATATTTTGTAGAAATGTATAGGAGAGAAATTAATTCTAGTTCTAATTTTTTATTCATTAAACTTGTGAGACAAAAGTTTTTAAATTATCTTTCTCTACGCTAAACACTCAATAATTAGAATGAATTAGTAGTATTCCATTTCTAAGACATATCAAGTGACAATTCCCTGTCCGACCTCAAAGAATAAATTCCTGATAGAAATTAATAAAGCAAATGAAATGTTCTTCAATGTTAAAAAAGAAATTTGAAGGGTTTGCCACACATAGCACTTATCTTTTACAGAAGTAATTAAAAGCTTTAATCAAATTTTAGTGTAAGGCACACTCATAATGCACTGTGAGAGAAAACATGCTGAAAATGAAATACGAACTGAATCATTAACTTGAGACGGGCTCTTTCTCACATGGCAGCCACGCTAAACACGAGTCCACGAAGTGGTCATTTACCTGAAGCCCCTGGCTGTGCCTGCTTTTCCTCTCTCAACTCAACTAGTCCTCTCTAGCCATCCCGAGCTGGACTACTCCAGCCAAACAAAACTGCTGACTGAGGAAGGAGACAGAAAACAGGTGGGAGAGAGAAGATGTGAAGGTCAGCCAGACAGTAAGCCGGAAGCAAGACCATCAGGAACAGCAATCAGATATGTTAAGCACCGAGAAAGAACACATTCATAAAATTACAAGAATTTCCGCAAGTTTAGCTCTATGCCTGTTTTATTTCGCATACAAGTATCAACAATGCAGGGTCCGCTCCTGAACCTCACCCATGGGATCACGAGAGTTCTGACAGTGATCCACATTATTCACTGCAGAGCATAAAGCAATGTATTTTATTTTAGATGTAGCAAAAAAAAAAAATTCAAGTAATATATTGCACACAAATACCTTAAACTTGTTCCCCACACTGATGAAGCTAAGTTTTCCTGCTTTTTGTTTAGTATCTTTGTTGTTATTTGTGGATGATTCAAATAATTCCCGTATAAACTTATCCCTGGATTCACATATTAAGGATTCAAGAGACATATGTAAAGCATCATTATTTTTCTCCACAAACTGGGTCTGGAAAATAAAGCAAACAGGAATGATTCGGTCCATCTTACGATCATATCCCCTAAGACAGCACCACCCAACAGAACTTTCTGGGATGACAGAAATGCTCTCTATCTGTGCTCTCCACTACAGTCACACCAGTCAATGAGGACATTCAGTACATGATGTGCAGCTACTGTTACGAGGCATGGAATTTTACATTTAATTTAATTTAAATTTAAATAGCAGATATGACTGGAGATCATCACACGGTACAGCTTGAATCAAATGGCTTTCCCCTGGGAACAGTGACACTCACTGTCTCATAGCACACCGCCCCCGCAAAATGCCTGACAATGAAGCCTTCGTCGTCTCGGACATTCCTATGGACTGCCAGCTTAGATTTCCTGGGGATCTGAAAAATAATACATACATAGCAGTTATTACATTATCAAAAAGATATTCCGTAACTTCCTTTACAAAACATTTGAAATGTAAAATACTTAAAATTATAAAGGAAAGTTTCACATTTTTCAAAATCATAGTGCTTTTTAAACATCTAGTAAGCCTTAAAGTGCCAGTGAACTCAAGCAAATATTCGGTTATAATCTCTTAGGAAAGAAAAAAGGAGTAAGACAGAAAAAAAGTAAGAATACCATCTAGAAGCACATGCAAAACATAGTGGGCGTTCTGTAAAGTTAACTGCCTATGTCTAGAGTAGTGGCTCTTGACCTTGGCTGCCAAATTAGAATCACCTGGAGAATTTTACACCTCCCAAAGCCCACACCATTTACATCAGGGGATTCCTGGGTGCAGCCAAGGCTGAGAAGCCATTCCTCTAAAAAACAACGCCTGAAATCAGCACGGGCCTCTCCCACCCTTTTACACCATACATCCTAACATGTTTACACAGTGAGCCTGAATCCATCTGAAGGAAACAATTAGATAGTGCTTAAGGCTGCACTATCTCATTATAATAACTCATGTTTATATCATATTTAAAACTTTCCAAAGTACTTTCACATAAAAGAACACACCTGACCCTCAAAATAACCTAAGGTTAAGAATCCACTCTCATTTAAAAATGAAAAAGCGAAGACTTGGGAACCTTATGGGGGAACCTTATCCAGATCAGAGAGAGAGCAGACCACAGGCCTCTCCTCTGTGAGAGGCAATACACCAGCACGAATCAGAGTGAGGGCCCTGGGGTCAAACCGCCTGGCCTGATCCACCTCTTCCTTACTGTGCTACACATGGCAGGTCACCTAATCTCTCTGCATGTTTCTACATTTCTAGCCTGGGGATACTAACAGGATCTACCCCTAGAGGATTATTGTGAGGATTAACTAAAATAATTCAATTAAAAATCTTAGAACAGCGCCTGGCACATGCCAAGCATTTAATAAATGATTATCTGTTTTATTTCCAAACAAATACAACAAAAGTAATGCTCTACACAAGTTAGGATTTACGGTCTTGCTCTTTTGAGGAAAGCGACCGAAGGCCACTCTCGATGCTCAATTCTTCTGTCCTTAGCTCTACAGGTCTCTGAGACCCTGCTGACCGTTTGCTGAGCGCCAATCAGTACTCTTGGAGAAGGTGAACATGCATCCGCAGGCTGGTCATAGCAAAGACGGACGCGCAGAGAATAAAGAGGACTGGATACGTATCTTACATCTTAGCAAAAGCTCTGCCGAGGACATACATCATTTTATTTGTCTCCACTGAAGTAACAGAAACAGGCTCCACATTACAAGAAACATTCAGGGACACAGGAGAACTTCGTCAGTGGTGCGGGATCCAGTCCACAGAGAGAGGTAACAAAATTACATCAGCTTCTCAAGTAAATCCATTCAATCTATTTACCTAATGTTCTTGATTCAGTTGATGGTGTACGGAAATCAGAACACTTACCATCCACTTAAGTTCCTGGATCCATCATAGCAACAGTTGTTACACTATGCTACAGCCTCAAAAAATAACCAGAACACGGGCATTTGTAACTCTAAGTAGCTTTTCTTTTCTTCTCCTTCTTCCTTCCTTTGCTCTCTGGATGAGGCAGTACCTAGCTTCATGGATGAAATTAACATCCATATTTCTCTGCGCTAGTCAGGCCCTTTCTGGGCACAAGGATGGAGCTGTGCTTGTATTACTCAGGTGATGACGGTTGCATGTGAAGATAAACTGAATTAGGTGAACACAGGAAATACCTCAATAGCCGCGGAGTCCAGCCTCATGGAGAACGGCTCTCCCGTTCATCACCACAAGGGTTCAAGCGCAGCTCCACGACCCAACAGCAGCTCAGGGAAGCAGGCCTTCTGGCCCCTTTAGAAGTGCACGTCTCAGTTATTTCTACTACTTTTTGTGTCTGTTTGTCCCTTTAGCTAATCCTTCTACTGCTTCAGCTTCTACTTCTCTCTCAGTGTGTTTTCCACTTAAAACTCCTTAGGAAAGAACATCAAAATGAACTAGCTGATCACTAGCTAATATGGATTGCTTCCACCAGTGAGACCTAAGCCATAACCTTTATTGCTGGTCTTACAAATGTGCAGACAGGTGGCCACTTGGGACTCTAGATACTAACCCCTGGAATGTGAACAGGTTACATAATGCAAAACAAAGCAACTGATGGCCAGTGTGCTCAGAAGGGAGAACATAAAAACAGCAGGTAAACCTTTTCGTACATTTTAGATAGGTGAAATACAATTTCTATCTAGCTAAAAGAGCTTCGATTAGACAGATCATCATAATATATACATATATGTGTGTGTACATATATAAATTAAATGCCCATCTATAGAAGATGATGTGTTGGGCAAACTATAGTTACTCTAATCCCTACATAACTTATGATTCAAATTTCTAATTATCTAATATCTAACACCTAGCACACCTTTTTCAAGGTTTCTCTTCCCACTAGAGTCTCAATTTAGGAATGGCAAGCTTACAGTGAGGCGGAAATGGTCTCTGTGCTTCTGGTGAACTGCAGATGTAAAGTGCTGATCACTTGGCTGGGGAAGGCGATTTTCTTCATCCAGAATATCTAGTATTCCCACTAATTTTGCTTCAATTAAATCTATTTCAAAAATCAAAATACAATAGGATAAAAATATAACATCTTGAAGATATGTGAACAATCTACTGATCAGAAATTTCAAGGACTGGCCAGAAACAACTTAACAGGTGATTCTATAAGTATTCTCTCAAACGCTATAGAGAGCAGATGGATTTTATTTCAAATCTGGCAATTTACTAGAAAGTAGCATGATATATTTAATATATGCTTTAGAAAAACAACTCTGTAAGTAAAGTGACTAATATAGATCACTTCAATTGGAAGCTAGGCTACAAGGCTAAGGAACCAGAAATTCCTCCTCTTCCAGTTGACATCTATACTCAAAATGCAGTAAAACTACAGAAGCTTTTGTATGCAGAGCTTTTTCATATCACTTAAAGATATCAATTTAAATGTTTTCCAGCAAAACTCTTCAGTAACATCACATTTTTATGCTCCTTCCTTTCATGTTGTTCAAATTTCCTGCCTGTCCAAAATAACTATAAAATGTAAACTGCTTAAATACAGTATATAAGAATTGTTAAATGGGGAAGACTCTAAAAGCTATAGGACCTGGAAGAGAAATTGAGATTCTCTGCATTCCCAGAGAATGATGCTTCTTGGGCAACTGCCGGGGGGCGGGGGGGGGGGGGGGGGCGCGGCGCATGTTGAATTAAGCCATGAATGAGAGTATTTTGAAAGGTGTACAAGGAGGTGGAAGTGGGCTGAAACATAAATGGAGGGGGAGGAGTTCCAGCCAGCCAAGATATCTAACCACACAGGCTAGGGACACAAGACTGAGAAAGGATATGGTGTGTGAAGGGAATGGGGAGTGGACCAGGCAGGACGTGAAAGTGTTTTGGAAAGTGATACTAATGTAATGTAATAGTATCCTGTCCAAATCTAGCACATGAGTTACTGATGTGATTGTCAAATTGGGTTTTCAGACCAAGGTTTGCCCAACAGTTGAGTTTAGAGATAAGATGGGAAAGAAAAGGAAGACTGAGTACTAGCTAGGTGGCCACAGGAAAGGCTTCTTTACTGATAAAAACAGACAAGAAAAGCAAAGACCCTGTTCTCCTGCTGCACAGCATTACCCAGATGTGACAGATGGAACTTCTGAAGCCAGTGAGCAAGCGGCCAGGGGGTGCCACCAATGGGCAGAGGAGAACTGCAGGACAGCAGAGCCAAACGCTGGCCAGCCTCGCGGGAGCCGGATAAGCTACGGACTTCCTTGTGCGAGATGATGACAAATCCCTTCGCCGCTTACGCAACTTAGTTTCCTTCTCAACTTATTCACATGTTAGCTGCTTAAACAAAATACTCATCACAGCAAATAGAACAAATTTTAGGAAAACTCAACACAGCCGAATTTGACGCCTTAGTAGGAAAAGGAACTTCCTAAAATACTAGAGAAGTAAAACCTCTCTCAAATACCAGAGTTTCAAGTCTCATAACCATAATATCAATCACAGAGCACAGAAAAATCACTAGTAAAAGCATTCACTACATCTTCCCATTATGCCAAAAGTGGAACAAAAAAATACATACCTATACAGTCCTGGTTATCCACATAATGCACTTCATTAACGCCTAAACCTTCTTTTTGATAGAGTTCTTGTTCCTAGAATGAAATAATCATAATCATAGATATAGAAATATTGTATGGTATAACATGGATTGAATGTTCTGTGCCATTTCTGATTATAACATTTATTGACTAGTCAAGTACAAAGGTTCATACCAATGAGTTTGGGGGCCAAGGAGTCTTACACAACATTAGGGAAGAAAAATCCTTGCCCCTAAAGCAATGTGAAATCAAAAACCAAATGGCCAACATAACCTAGGATTTACATATGTGGAAATGTTCCCTCCTGAAGATAAGGACACTTTTCTGGAAATATGCAGAGCAGCTACACATAAATACAGAGATCTCTTTCTAACCATTCAAGCCCAAAGAAAGACCAGGACTTTGAAATAGTTTTAGCAATTTCAAAGTCAAACTTATCAGTAGACTAGACCAGGGGTCAGCAAACTTTTTCGTAAACAGCCAGCTAGTAAATATTGTCAGCCGTGGGCCCCTGTCACAACTACTCAACTACGCCATTGCAGACCCAAAGCAGCCAGAGACAACAGGAAAGGAAGAGGCGTGCCTGTTTTCCAATAAAACTTCATTTGCAAAAACAGGCAGCATGCTGGATTTGTCCCAAGCGCCATAGTTTACCAACTCCTGAAATACACAGAGGAACATAAGAACTTACTTTGAAAATTTTTTAAAGTTTAAAGAACAGCTAAACAAAGTAGCTCCCTTTTGAGGTGAAATTTGTCTCTTCTATATCTTCAATAGTCTAAATCGTTGTCCAAAGACAGGCAGAGCAGATTTTTAACATTTACAGACAGGCACTAAAATCAAGGCAACAGCAATTAACTGCAAATGGGTTCTCATATCTACACAGTGATATATATGAGGAATATATCATTCAGGGAAAATAAAAGTAATTTGGAAGAATAATTTACAAATAAAAGTCGAGTCCCTAAATATAAATCTGGTTTCTTCTCAAAAGTAAAAAAAAACCTATCACAGATTTTTATCACAGATGGGTGAGCTATGCAATGAGCTTAGCTTTCACATTTAACGTTTTTTCCTGAATGTTTAAATATTTCCTCCCATGAGATATACTAGAAAAGGGTTCTGTCATTGCAGAAGACACTGTCTACTTGAAGCCAATCTAAATTTGAAATTCACATATTTATTTTTAAAAACTGTTATAAAAGTAAACATAAGTCAAGACACTGTCTCCCCTTCATGCAGCTTCTAGATGAAGCTTGCGGGGCTCGTGAGGAGGGAAGAATTAGGGTATGTTAAGGGAGACGCATACACGTAAAACTTCACATAGTAATAGAGGAACTAATGCGGCTGGATGAAATACTTCCAGAGAAACTCTCTTAACTGATAAGTACTTATTTCATCCGTCCATTTATGCCAGATTTGGTTTAACCACAGTAACTAAGTAAAATGTACAAAACGTAGAAGGTGCTGGGAAATTCAAAGACAAAAACAAAATACAAAATGTGGGAAAAGATAGGTGGAGTGGGAACAAGAGAGAAGGTATTTCACATTTCAACCCCAGACAGAGTGGAGGACGACCACAGACAACAGCAGAGCTAACGCGAAGAGAACAGTGTGGTGGGCCAGCAGCCAGGGAGGCGGGTTCAGACCGGCCTCACAAGTCACTGAGCTGCTCTGGGAATTCGTTTCTTCATCTATAAAATAAAGGGCTGGACTACATTACTTCTGAGTTCCTTTCACTCTACTATCTTCACTCAGGAAAGCATATCTTAAGTAGCACAAAGGAAGGAAAGTCAAAGGTATTGGTAAGAAGATACTGGACAAGTCAAATACAAGGGAAAAAATGGTGAGCTAAACACCAATCAACGGATCCAAAGCTACCTGGACTTAGTCTGCACTCTAAAGAAGTAAAAGTAACCTTTCTAGACTCGGGATTGTGCGTGGCAGCCACGCCCACAGTTATTTACCACGAGCAGCAGCGAGACATTGCTCACGGGACCAGAATGGCGTCCGCTACTCACACGCAGCTGGCAGTGCACAGGGTAGCACGGCAGGGAAAGCAGTGACTGGGGCACTCCAGGCCACCAACCCATCAGATCTCGACTCGGTAGCCTTCCTGCCACACACAGAGAAGGTGAGCATGTAGCAGAGGGGGCAGAAGAGACCCAGAGGAAGGGTGGGAGACGCCAAAGTCAGGGAGGAGAGGAAGAGAGTCGTTTGGTAGTGGCAGGGGCAGAGACGACAGAAGCAGAAAAAGAAACAAGCAGAATTTCAAGTCTAGTAAAAGTCACTAGTAAGAAGCAAGAGCTGTTCACTTCTGAGGAGGTGTCTATTGGAGTGTTCACGGAGTCCCTAAGCTTCAACTGCACCATTAGCACTTCTGATGCGCCTGAGCAACAGCTGACCTACTGGGCGTACGCTGGGCATCTTCGATTCCCTGGGCCATGGCTACACGACACCCCACCAACCAGGGTAACGGCAGCATCGTCTCTGTTCCTTGAAATTTAAAATAGCTTACTGCGGTTCTTTGTTTTTTGGAGGAAGATGAGCCCTGAGCTAACTACTGCCAGTCCTCCTCTTTTTTTGCTGAGGAAGACTGGCCCTGAGCGAACATCCGTACCCATGTTCCTCCATTTTATATGTGGGACGCCTGCCCCAGCATGGCTTGACAAGCGGTGCCATGTCTGCACCCAGGATCCAAACTGGCGAACCCCGGGCCTCCGAGAAACAGATCGTGCGAACTTAACCGCTGTGCCACCAGGCCAGCCCTAACGTAGTTCTTAAATTTAAATTGTAATGGCAATTACCTCCTTCAGAATCCTTTCATTAAAAAATTGTTGAAGTTTTTCATTGCAATAGTTGATGCAAAATTGTTCAAAACTGTTATGTTCAAAGTACTCTGAAAACATAAAACCAGAATCAAGAGTCATCATCAGATCAACTTCATATTAATAAATTTATCCTAGGATAAAATTTTATTGTATCAATGCTTAATTTAACATTAGGTAAAAAATACATATAATTGTTCTATATTTCCCAATTGCTCTTATTTCAAGACAGATTTTGTTAGGCTTTAAAATTAAGTATCAAAAATACCTTGCTTCACTTGACAAAAAAAGATGTTTGTCAGATGAGATAAATGTCATAGCAAATATGTAAAACATAAGCCACTTGTAACAGAAGGTTTTAAGCAGAGGTAATAAAGCAATCTAAATTAACTAAAGAACAAAAATGGCTTAAAATGCAAGTGCTTCAGATTTTCTTCTGTGACACCTGTACAATTACAGTTATTAAAAAGTGTGATGGACACTAACTCATTTCTAAAACTAAGAGACGGTCTTACTCTAAGGTCCCTGCAGCTGTTACGATTCTGTGTGTGTGTGTGTGATGCTAAAACTGGCACAGACCAGGAAACGAGGTCTGAAGATTGTGAAATCTTAAATCAAAATCTACTTTGGAACAAAGGTAATGACACTATAAATTTTAAAATAAATATCCCATCGGAACCAAAGCTCTGACCCCACCCCTGAAATGTCCACAGTCGCACCTTCCCTCGGCAAAGGTAACAAACCACAAAGGAGGAAGACTCCGTCCAGCACAGCCAGAAGGAACGCCCACACTTACAAAGCCCAATAGAAAAACGGTCACATTCACTCTGAGATGTTTACAACATGCACAGTGGGAATAAAGTGGCATTCAGATGTTGGCGACTCATTTCATATCTGGTTGCACAACTCTGCGGTTGTTCTCAAATATTTATCTTGATATTCATTTGGTGGAAATTAACTGGAAATAGCTATCTGTTGACAATTAACACTAACGATGAATTTTTACCCATAATAATGTTAGGCCCATATGCTAGATCAACCTGTACCCCAGCTGTACACTGCAGTCAATGCTTTTAATGACTTAATTCTCTTTATTAGTAGTACTCAAGATTAACCTTTACTTAGTTGCATTCATTTAAGAGTATAGAGACATCTCTTAACTACGGTGGTTTCAACAAACATGTTTTAACTTTAGCATTAATGTGACCATAACGCAGGAGTCCTTCCCTTTTTTTTGAAACTAACTTCCTATTTAAATCATATTATGTAATGTAGGTATGGACATATAACTGAAAATATATCAAGTGAAAGGTATAACAAGGGAAGAGAGGTTATTTCTGTTTTAAATGTGTGAAAAACTGAATGAAAAATATTAAACAAATACAAACTCACAAACAAAATTATACTTACCAAAACCAGCAATATCTAGGACTCCAATAAAACAGAATGACGTTTCAAAAGGAAAACACTGATTTACTCTGTTTACCACATGATCAAAAAGGTGGCTGTAGACAGTCTTTGCCAAGGCATCGCGAGCATTGTTTGCTTGCTCCACTTTCAGGGGTACCCTATAAAGAAGAACGTACCAATGAAAATCCTTTACAGTAACATACTGTGAAAATAATGCCAGACACCCAGATCAAAGTACATCAAAGCATTTGCACTGTAAGGAGCAAAATAAATAGTTACAAAAGGTCATTTGTGAATAGCTACAGACAAATGTGGCTAAGTAGAACACCACAAGAGAAGAACTAAAGGAATTATTCACAATTAGATTAAAAATCTGTTATTGAGTCAAAGAGCTTCAGGCTGAAAACATCTTTTTAACCTTAATTTATACTTCACTGTACAGGCTGAATATATAAAAAATTGTTCAGAGAAATAATCTTCCTTTTGACTTTCCTTAAATGCAAAAGAAATTGTTTTTAATTCAGGATAACTTCAAAGGTCGGTAACTTGTTTAACATTGTGTAAGAAAGGGGCCAGCCCAGTGGCGCAGCGGTTAAGTTCGCACATTCCGCTTCTCAGCGGCCCGGGGTTCGCCGGTTCGGATCCCGGGTGCGGACATGTCACCGCTTGGCACGCCATGCTATGGTAGGCGTCCCACGGATAAAGTAGAGGAAGATGGGCACGGATGTTAGCTCAGGGCCAGGCTACCCAGCAAAAAAGAGGAGGACCAGCAGTAGTTAGCTCAGGGCTAATCTTCCTGAAAAAAAAAAAAAAATTGTGTAGGAAAAAATATTTACATTTTAAAATTTGAACTTTCCAACTCTACTATTTAACATAAGTAAACTACATGGTATGAGATGTTGCAGATACAGACACACAGCCCTTGTCCTCAAGAAAATTATAGTCTGATAAAGAGGGACTTCCATAAAAGAGAATTTCCAAACACCATACTAAATGCCATCAGAAAAGTAAGCATGGGCACCACGCGAGCACCAGAAAAAACTGTCAAATTTGGAAGTGACCTTAAAAGTCATTCAGGTCAGACAGATACTTGAATCCCTCTTAAACAGTGGTTTTCCAACTTATATTTCCCGCAATGGAACCCTTTCCTGAAGCAAGTCTTATGTGAACGCTCCGTACATAAAACATGAAAGAACTGCTGTGGAACAAGGGGAGATGGAGATGACGCCTGGGCACCACTGGCCGGTGCTTCTACTGGCCTCTCCGTGGCCCCCAGAAATCTCTCCAAGGAAGCCAGCGGCCACGGAGCACTACCACACATCCTCCTCGCCAGGCTTTCTTTATAATAAGAATAATTCGGAATTAGCTTAGCAAACAATTGGGCTAGGCATACCTTACTAGTATTTTCCAAAGTATAAGA
The DNA here is from genome assembly GCF_021613505.1 of Equus quagga. Classification (NCBI taxonomy): domain Eukaryota; kingdom Metazoa; phylum Chordata; class Mammalia; order Perissodactyla; family Equidae; genus Equus; species Equus quagga. The sequence continues at coordinate 53,208,521 of NC_060277.1, forward strand.
GCTACCAAATTTTCTTAGTGGCTAAAAGGTTTTTTTTTAAATCCTTCTTGTTTTAATTTGTTGAAAATTTTTCTGAAATATGTCACTAGAACTCACTGCCTGCCTTATTTATCAAGGGACAGAGGATCTAACTATTCCCCCCACAAATAAAGATCTTACAGCGCCTCAAAATGACTGAATATCAATTTTATTTTACAGAACTGAAACAGAAATGCATAAAACATATGATACCGACCCAAAAGTGTACACAGACCCAGACACAACCTAGAGGTACTTGGTTACTGATTTAAAAAATCTTGGCTAACGTGGAAGCAACCTAAGTGTCCAGCAACAGACGAATGGATAAAGAAGATGTGGTACGTATATACAATGGAATACTACTCAGCTGCAAAAGAGAACAAAATCATTCCATTTGCAATAACATGGATAGACCTTGAGAGAATTATGTTAAGTGAAATAAGCCAGCGAGAGAAAGATAATCTGTGTATGACTCCACTCATATGAGGAATTTAAAATTATGGACTAAGAACAGTTTAGTGGATACCAGGGGAAAGGTGGGGTGGGGGGTGGGCAAAAAGGGTGAAGTGGTGCACCTACAACATGACTGACAAACATTAATGTACAATTGAAATTTCACAAGATTGTAACCTATCAATAACTCAATTAAAAAAATAAAAAAATAAATCTTGGCTATACTATTATTCAACATGGTACTAGAGGTTTTGGCCAGAGCAATTAGGCAGGAAAAAGAAATAAAAGGAATCCAAATAGGCACTGAAGAAGTGAAACTCTCACTCTTTGCAGACGACATGATTTTTACCCATCAGAAAGCTATTAGAAATAATTGACAACTACGGCAAAGTCACAGGATACAAAGTCAACGTACAAAAGTCAGTGGTATTTCTATACTCTAATAAAGAACTAACAGAACAAGAACTCGGGAATACAACCCCATTACAACTGAAACAAAAAGAACAAAATACTAGGATTAAATTTAACCAAGGAGGTGAAAGACCTATACAAGGAAAACTATAAAACGTTACTGAAAGAAATCTATAATGACATAAAGAAACGGAAAGATATTCCATGTACATGGATTGGAAGAATAAACAGTTAAAATGTCCATAATACCTAAAGCAATCTACAGATTCAATGCAATCCTAATCAGAATCCCGACGACATTCTTCACAGAAATAGAACAAAGAATCTTAAAATTTATATGGGGCAAGAAAAGACTCTGAATAGCCAAAGCAATCCTGAGAAACAAGAACAAAGTTGGTGGCATCGCAATCCCTGACTTTAAAACATATTACAAAGCTGTAGTAATCAAAACAGCATGATACTGGTATAAAAACAGGCACACAGATCAATGGAACAGAACTGAAAGCCCAGAAATAAAATCATACTTATATGGACAGCTAATCTTCGACAAAGGAGCTGAGAACATACAATGGAGAAAGGAAAGTCTCTTCAATAAATGGTGCTGGGAAAACTGGACAGTCACATGCAAAAGAATGAAAGTAGACCATTATCTTTCTCCATACACAAAAATAGACTCAAAATGGACCAAAGACTTGAAGGTAAGACCTGAAACCATAAAACTTCCGGAAGAAAATATAGGCGGTACACTCTTTGACATCAGTCTTAAAAGAATCTTTACAATATGATGTCCACTCAGACAAGGGAAATAAAAGAAAAAGTAAGTGAGTGGGACTTCATCAGACTAAAAAGCTTTTGGAAGGCAAAGGAAACCAAGATCAAAATGAAAAACAACCCACCAACTAGGAGAAAATATTTGCAAATCACATATCTGATAAGGGGTTAATCTCCATAATATATAAAGAGTTCACACAACTGAACTACAAAAAAATAAACAACTCAATCAAAAAGTAGGCCGAGGATAAGAACAGATAATTTTCCAAAGATGATATACAGATGGCCAACAGGCACATGAAAAAATGCTCAACATCACTAATCATCAGGGAGATGCAAATCAAAACTACACTTAGATATCATCCTATACCCATTAGAAGGGTTATAATCACCAAGACAAGAAATAATAAATGTGGAGAAAAGGGAAGCCTCATCCACTGATGGTAGAATGCAAACTGGTGCAGCCACTTTGGAAAACAGTATGGAGATTTCTCAAAAAACTAAAAATAGAAATACCATATGACCCAGCTATCCCACTGCTGGGTAGTTACCCAAAGAACTTGAAATCAACAATACAAAGAGACTTATGCACCCCTATGTTCATTGCAGCATTATTTACTATAGCCTTATGTGGAAGCAACCCAAGTGCCCAATGACTAATGATTAGATAAAGAAGATGTGGCATACTACTCAACCATAGAAAAAGACATAATCGTCCCATTGGCAACCACATGGATGGACCTTGAGGGCATCATGTTAAGCAAAATAAGCCAGACAGAGAAAGACAAACACCAGATGATTTCATTCATATGTGGAATATAAACAAATTTACAGACAAAGAGAACAATTTAGTGGTTACCAGGGGAAGGCAGGGAGGGTGAGCACAAGGGGTGCAGGGGCACATTTATATGGTGTTTGCCAAATGTTAATGCACAACTGAAACTGCACAATGTTATAAACTATTTAGATCACAATAAAAAAAATGTTTTTTAAAAATCTTGGCTAGGCTCTTTTTTTCTTATCACTTGAGGTTTTCTCTAAATGAAGAATCCTAAAGGTGAGGGGAAACTCTATTTGCTGAGTGTTTTACTAAAGTGAGTTCTATTTAACAGAAGTCATAATACACACCATTTGCAAGGAAAATCGCCTTTAAAGTGAAATCTCTCACCTTCTGAAACTTAATAATGGTGACGTTGCACAACCTTGTAAATACACTAAAAACCACTAAATGGTACATTTCTTTTAAGTGAAATATATCTCAAAAAAACACACTGTTCTGATTATTGGCGGGGGGGGGGAGATGTTACCTAAAAATCGAATAATGATTAACATAGTCAACTATTTTCATAGTTATGCAAAAGTAAACCTCTCTCTCACCTCATAAATTCCGAATCTGTGCCATGCCATGTATCTGTAGGGAGTGACTTTAAGAGCTATGGAAGCCAGTGTTTATTTACATGGTGGATTACTGCGGTGAGATGCACAGAATTCTGATGTATCAAGCACATGTTTTGGAACATTATAATGAAAAGAATGAATTGTGTATAAAGATCAACTTTAAATCTCAGCGTTCTCAAAAAATGATTTTTTCCTGACAAACCACAAGGCAGGATTTTTACAAGCAATGCGTTAAGGAACTTACTTTATCACCGTTCCTTTGGTGCCCCCTGCTGTTGTTAGCATGACTCTTGTAGTTAAACTTACACGCAGATCATCTTGATCCAAACCCAGTAATTCAGCACAATATTCCAATGACTGAGTAGATTTATTCTTCAGATTACAACCACCTAATGAAAATATATTTTAATTTGAAATTAACAAACATTACATAAACCAGATTTCCAAGATCCATTTCTCAAAAGTACACTTCACGTATTTAAAACTAGCGAATAGAGAAGGCTTATCTGAGACTTTTAATTTCACCTCACTTTTTCACCACCCTTCAGACATTCATACTGCCAAGGTCAACGAGACCCTCACTCAGGGGAGTCCATGATAAGTCTTTTCAACCCATCAATATTAACCTGCCACTGTTTCATTTTTTATGATCCTGGAAGCAAAATATATTAATGATGGATTATAATCCTTGTTAATATATTAAATCTCTGGAGAAATATAGTGCCTTATCATTAAAACTCCTATGACTCCAGAAAACTTCAAGGAATAATTTTAACGGCAAATGTTGTGAGGCAGTTTAGTAGGTCAATGTGTGTGTGTGTGTGTGTGTGTGTGTGAGAGAGAGAGAGAGGGAATTCATCTGCACGTGCTCGTGTTGCTTGGGCACAGAGGAAGACAGAGAGGAGGCAACTATTACCTGTCCATCATATCTGGAGATTTCTGTTTAGGGAGGCTGTTTTAAAAAGCATTACATAGAAAGACAGTATACTACAGTGCTTGAGACTCTGGACTGACACGGCTCCATGACTTACTAGCTATGTGACCTTGAACAAGTTATTTATTCTCTCTGTGCTGTTTCCTTATCCGTATAATGAAGATAATAACCGTACTGACCTAACAAGGTTGTTAGGAAGAAGAATAAAGGTACGCATGTGGCCTCATACACTGCTGATGAGACAGTAAAATGTCAGCTACTTTGGAAAACGGTCTGACAGTACTTCAAAAGTTTAAACAAAGAGTTACCATATGACTCAGCAATTCCACCCCTAGGAATATACCCAAGAGAAATGAAAACAAACGTCTGCACCATAACTGTTACACGAATATTTATACCAGCATTATTCATAATAGCCAAAGGTGGAAACAACCCAAATGTTTGTCAAGTGATGAACGAATAAACAAAATGTATATATATCCATAAAATGGAATATTACTCAGCGATAAAAAGAAATGAAGTGCTGATACACGCTACAACATGGATGAACCTTGAAAACGTTATGCTAAGTGAAAGAAGCCAGTCACAAAAGGCCACATGTTAAATGATTGTATCTATATGAAACGCCCATAACAGGCAAATTTCTGCAGAGACAGAAAGTAGAATAGTGATTGCCTCCGGCTGAGGGACTGGGGAGGGAACAGGGGTGACTGCTGAAGCGTATGGTGTTTCTCTTTGGGGTGATGAAAATGTTCTAACACTGATTATGGTAATGGTTGCACAACTCCAAATATACCAAAAACCCCTGAATTGTACAGTTTAAATGAGTGAATTGTATGGTGTATGAATTATATTTCAATAAAACTGTCACCAAAAAAAGAAGAAGGGGGGAGAATACTTAGAAGATGTATTAAACCTTTAATTCTATGAAAGTAAGTGTACTACTAATTTCTAGTTTCTACACGCATACACATTATCTAAAATTATATAATTCTCAAAAAATTGACCCCCAATAATTCATGACTTCATTTAAATACTTCTTTTTCACTATTTTGCAAAGCTTCTCACACATCTCCAGGAATTATATAATGCTTACATAAGAAAACATTTATTTTAAGTTTTAAAAAAGCAAAATACTGTAAAATAACACAAGGTTTTCTTGTCACTTCCCTTCCAAAAAAGAACTGATTTGAACTTTTTTTTAATTTGTTCTTATAGTAATGTATATTTTTGTTACGTGGAATTTAAAAAAAAAAAAGAGGAAGTCTCAGGGCCAGCCCCGTGGCCAAGTGGTTAAGTTCACGTGCTCCGCTGCAGGCGGCCCAGTGTTTCGATGGTTCGAATCCTGGGCGTGGACACGGTACCGCTCACCAAGCCACGCTGAGGAAGCGTCCCACATGCCACAACTAGAAGGACCCACAACTAAAGAATATACAACTATGTACAGGGGGGCTTTGGGGAGAAAAAGGAAAAAAAATAAAATCTTTAAAAAAAAAAAAAAAGGAGGAAGTCTCAATAGGTATTTTTCACATTTCCAACACATAAAAACTTTTCAATAACAGTAAGTGTCTTCTAAACATGTATTGGAGAATAAATTTTCTGATAAAATAATTACAAAAAATATCTAGAGCTTTTTCAAATTGTGAGGACACAGCAAAATTGAGCTCTCTAGAGGGAAATAATCAATTCTAATTAGAAAGAAACCATTTGGATCTACAGGAAAGGTCATAGGAAGGATGAAGAGTAATATAATAAAATCTTAGCTACTAAAATAAAAATAACCTAGTTTATTAATTCTCTTAATTGATTGCCGCATTTCAACCTTCTCTGCTTTCTGTTCATTCTCCCTTCAAACGAAGGAAGTTTGAGAAGAAAATTAAAAGATAATGTAAATATGCACCATGTGCCTTTTGATCATTTAAGTGTTTTTCAACTAACTAGAACATGCCACGTTTATGACGCTCTGTACACACCTGCATGTCCCACCACAGGGTAACAGTACAAGGTGGGAAATGCCACTATCACTTCTAACAGCATTTCCAAAGTGTGCATTAGTTATTTTGGACTTTTTCTGCATTACCTAGAACCCCCACGTGCTCCAAGGCATAACAACACTACAGAGCAAATGAAATGTACTCTAACATACATTTTCAAAATAAATTTTCAAATCCCTCAAAAAATAATAAAAAAATTTTAATGCATACTAAGAACATACCTGATTTTGCTTGATTTTCTTTTTCATTTTAAACTGGGAGCAATCTATATTTTTATTTTACTTATCCATTAAAACACTTATAGTGATCACTATGTGCTAGACATAACTATTTGCATCATTTTACAAATATTTAACTCATTTATTCCTCTTTAAAACATGAAGTAGGAACTGTTATTATCTCCAGTTTACAGGTGAGGAAATTGAGACAGGGAGAGGTCAGGTCCTGGCCCAAGGTCACAAAGGCAGGTTGTCCAGGGTGAACAGTCTGGCTCACAAGCACGAGCTCTTAAATACCATACTAAGTTGCATCTGAAGTTACTGACTTCACAGCATCACAGGACATTAAACCTGAAAGTCATTCAGACTGTCTATTTCAATCTGCTCATTCACAGTCCAGGACTCTCAGGAGGGTTCAGTGACAGAGGCAATGAGGGCCCAATTATCACAAGCACCTGAGATGGTTAGAAATGGGTAGAACCTGGCTCCCACATCCACAGCTTCATTAATAACCATGTTACTTAACTTCGGCACAAGTTTCACTTCTGTAAAAGGGAGACAATATCTCCTACCTCATTATCTTTATGAAGTTTAGATTATGATTATGGAGTTTATGATGAAATACTGTATATGAAGAGTCTGGTACACAACAAACACATTTTTTAAATGCTCTCTTTCTTCTTCTTGTGCCCCTTCCCTATATGCATACTACTGCTACGTACTATGCTTTCAAAGCACTTCTCATGGATTCTTTCGTCATTATTTTACAAATGAAAACAACCAGGCTCAGACAGCTTCTCGAATCTGACACTAAAGCCCATGTTATTGACTATTATATCAAATGGTGCTTTCAATTTTTTTTAACTCATTCTTGTATAAAATTTTTGAATAACGTATTTTTCTCTAAAGTGTCAGATTTTAGGCTTTGCTGGCCATACAGTCTGTCACAACTACTCAACTCTGCCGCTGAGCATGAAAGCTGGCATAGACAAGAGGTAAAGGAATGGGTGGCTGCGTTACTTACAAACAGGCAGCTGGTCAGATTTGGCCAAGGGCCACAGCCTGCCAACCCCTGTATTCATGGATCACACTTAAGATTATACAAAAGTCTTACTGTTTATGCAGAGACTGAAACACTAGGGTTGAAAAGTTACTATCATCCAAATATCTAAATGCTCTTTCCAATTTGCATGAAGTTTAACTTATTTTCATTTCCCAGTAATAAAGTACATGGGCTTTTATGTATTCAATTGCCCTAATTAACTGATCCAAGTTTAGATTGATGAATCAGAAAAATAGCAAAATACCTCTATAGCAGGCAGAGAATTATTCTGTTCACTTATTAGAAAAGTATAATATCAGCTGAAACATTTAACTAAATATGACCCTGGTAGTCAGAGTTACTTATTCTTCATAAAATGAGAAGTTTACTCCTCATCAGTATCACTGGTTTGTTCAAAACAGAGCTCATAATGACTAATAATGCAGCGTCTTTCACTTGCAAGTTTCACCATGTAACATAGTATATTCTAGAAATTTCAGGGTATTAACAAACCAGCACATAAACAGATTCAATTTACTTATGACAAAGAAATCACAGCACTTCTAATTTTACTCCTCTTTAAAACAAAACAAAACAAAAAACCATAAACAATAAAACCTGAAGTGCTGCCGGCTTCCTCAAAATCAATATTTCCAAGGTGCAGGACACCAGCTACGACCCGGAACAGATCAAGCTTTTCTCCATCATCCAAACCAATCTTCTTCATGGCTGTGCACATTCTAATAAAATCTCCATGGTCATCTAACAGAGGATCTTTCAAGGAACCTGCCTTAAGATACTACAAAACAAGAAGACATTAACTAACTACTCTTTGTATTATTTAAGTATACTAAACCAACTACACAAGTCTATTAACGCATTATATAACATGCAAAAATAAAACGGATCAATGGAAAAACTTCAACACATTCAAAAACTGAATGGGCAAAGTGTACAAGAGGATTTCCCAGTATTATTTCTTTCAACTGCATGTGAATCTACAATTATCTCAATAAAAATTTCAACCAAAAATGGAATGAGATGTTTTCCAATTATACAATTCTAACTCTAAAGCATTATAATGCTAGGATATCAGATAAAAATACAAACTGAGTGAAAAAGAAGGGAATATCGGTGGTTGAAATGAATCCACAGATCAAAAAGAACGAAGGTAACAAACTGTAATAAGAATTTAACTATGATACTTAGCTTTACACTACTCTTTCATAGTAACTGCCATCAACTGCACCAACATTCAACAGGAGTAAACAGTGGACAGGCTAATAACAATTTTTGTAGCCTGAGAATTATTTTTTAAACCTTTCTGTATAAGTACATATGAGGTAAAAGTGTACTAGTAAGCATAATGCTTACTCGAAGAATTTATGTGATGACTGAAAACATTTCAGAAAAAATTATGAGAAAATCTGATTTCTCTCCTAAAAGAACTTGCATCTAAAGTATTCATTTGTTAGAACTTAAACTCAGAAAAAGGGATGACAAAAGTCAGGCCTGCAGAAACTAGAAGGAGAAAAATAAAAGTTACTGGACACAGAAAGATTAGACTAGGAATTTTCCAGAACCTGAGGATGAATAAGTAAAATTAAACATTAAGTAACATAGCATAAGAATTAACTGGCCATTAAAGACACCGCTAGGAGATGTTTTCTCCCTCTCAGTTGCCAATTGCTTCTCAGGTGAGGTTGTAATTGTCTTTCCACAAAATTCTTTAAAATGTCTAATTATGCTTGTGTGAAATTTCTGGAAAATGTCTAGATAAAGAAATGTAATTTTATTCTTAAAAGAAGCAAAAGAAAAAATCACATGCAGCCAAAGTTAACAGAAAACACATACCATGCAGAATTTTTAGTCTTGCAATTAAGTGGTTATTTCATTTAAAAACTGTTTCTAAATAAATGTTAATGAATACATTGCTATTATGGCAGACTAAAAATACTGCATTCTCTTAAAAACTACACACAGCTTAAAGACATTCAAATGGAGCCAAGCGAAGGATTCTAATTACTCAAAATGATCACCTCATCCTCCTGATAAAGAAGAGACAAAAAGTAATTTACACATATTAATCCGTTGCTCACTTATATATTTTTAAATATACACTCAATAACATGAATAAGATCCCTGAGAAAGTATGCTGACTCTAGAATCCAAAAGAGGACATTTTCTTCTTAAAAGAGAACAAAGAGTACTTGTTACTCTTTGGAGAGTAAAATACAGTTTCCTTTTACTCCATTTTCTCCATGCCAAAAGATCAAATTTATATATATTTTTTTCCTTTAGGAAAAATAGCTGCTATGTCCTGCTAGGAAATGTCTTCATTACCTTAGTGGCAAAACACAATTTCCGCATTTTGATGATGCCTTATAAAAAATTAGGCTATCATGACAAAGGAAGATACCATCATAAATATTAATGTCAGTTCTTAAAGTTCCACCCATGGCTGTAACAGAATCTGAGGTTTATGATTTAGAGTTCAGATACCTGTGTCTATGATAATAAAACATCAACTTAAAAACTAACTGCATATTCATCTGCTTAGAATTTGAAATAATGGGAATTTTTATAAGCTTTCTGTTCTTTTCTATGACTATCTTAAAGATATAATTCATCTCACTCATTTTGAAAGGGGTCAAAAACATCTGACTCACAAATACAGGAGCATTAAAAACTGAGTATAATAGAAACTCATTCAATTAAATAGTCAATACAAATCTTTTAATAAAATTAAGAAAGACAATATGAACCAGTACCTATAATTAATCCTGACTTAGTATTTCATAATTTAAGCTCCTTGAGTAGATAACTTAATAGCACTTATTACTTAAACAATGCATACTAAAATTTATGAGAGATTTTTAGATTAAGGATTTAAAGTTTTCAAAAATAATAATGGTACAATTATATCTAGTTACTCTCAGAAATATAATAACTTAGTAAAATCTATATATAAAACTTTTCATAATACATTACAGAAATATGATGTTTTAAAGAGAAATACAAGAATATATAAGCATTAATTCACAAGAATGCTTACTCTATTTACTGTCTACTGTCTACTTCAGTCTTGAAGCAGACAACAAATTATAAAGAACACATTTCATACTTAATCTCAAGTGGGTAATACTAGAGTAAGTTTCTAAAATATTAGCAAAGGATAATTCTTAGGCGATTTAATACTCTCATGCTGGGACAAGAACGAGAGGGTAGCAGCACGTGGAGGTCTGACGGAGCAGAACCACCAGAGGCATCAAGGACCACCCTGGGAGAGAGGCTCACAGGAGGATTCAGTTTTTTAAAGTATAAGCCTAAAAGTAGGAAATCTTATTTGAGCACCAAAATAAAAAATATATCTTTCAGCACGACTATTTTGTATTAAAGTTAATTTTAAAAAATAGTTTACTATACCTCAGGACTTCTTCGGTTCTGTAAAATCTGTTTGTCACTTTCTTTGGTAGCAAAGTATCTAGTGCAGCCTCGGTTTAAATACTATGACAAAGAAAGTTAAAATAAAATTAAGGAATATGATTCACAGGAAAATAATACAGAAGAAAACACAACTTACCAAATAGTGCTAGTCATAAAGAATTTCTCAACATAACTGGAGTGTCATTTAACCTCTCAACTAAAATCGATCCTTGTATATACTACAAACATTTCACTCCTACTAATCAAGCCAGGGATACTGAAAATTCTAATTCCTGAAAGCAGATTAAATTCAGTGAGTAGCATAAAAGTCAATACCATAAAGCTTTCCTATTTTTAAAGGGCAGCAATTTTAAATCTTCTCACTGTCAAATATCTTGATAAAAATATAGTTCATAAGGTAAGTACTACAGATAACGAAAATCACCTTCCACTAAATATATAAAGAGTCTCAAACAGGGACCCACACACACTGTGGTATAATATTTCAAGTAATATTTTAAATTCTGAAAAATTAACAAATATCCTTGAGTTTCTTAATTTCTCATTCTTGGAATCAGTTCTTCAAAACATGCCTTCCATATTTACTGACAATTAACACTGATTATACATAAATTATTATACTGGCTTTATGAAGTCTTCATAGCTATTCAAATAACAACTTCAGCTTTTGTCTCAATGTTTACCTTGCTGCCCAGAAGCCTTTTAAAGGCTCAGTGCTTTCAAAACATAGAACAGAGAAGCAGTTGAGAAGAGAATAATACACTGGTCTCAAAGAGAATCTATTACCACAGTCAAGGGGCTGAGGGGTCAGGATGGGGGAATTTTTAAAACATCTCCTCTTCCATTAAACCAGGCACTAAGATTCCACTGTATCATGGCATGAATTCCAAGATGAAATACACCACGCCATATAGATTTCAAGAAAATATTCACAGTAAATTCTGAATGACTTGGGCATAAATTAATATTTTAGATGATGAATGCATCCATCTTTCCCCCTCCACTATAACAAAATATTAAATACAGCTAAAACCAAAACATTTAATGCAGTGCGTTTTTCTTTCTACTCCAGAATCTTTGGGAAAAAATAAAAGAGAAGGGAGGGGGATAACACTGGTAAGCATTTTCAATTATTTTAAAAAAGAGATCTTTTATTTAGTAAGAAAATAGTTTAAACGTATAGAAACAAAACAAATGTTTTCTTTGCTAGCGAGAGTTTTATCCTCCCACTCCAATTGTTTTATCAAACACTTGACTTTTGTATAGACAGATTTAGTATTAAAACCTTGGAAAAATACTTGTTTTTTCTGACTACTTCTCTTTCTTATCACTCAACATATCAGCCAGACTGCTGTGTGCTTCCCACCAGATTCTAAGTTGCTAAGGAGCAGGAACTGTGTCTCATTTATCTTTTTAACTCTGGCAGAATGCCTAGCACCAATGGAGAAGCAACAAATATTTGTTGTAGAATTGAATTAAGGAAGACAATCACCGGTGCCTTATTAATACTAATTCAGTGGTCAAAATTTTTTTTACAAGTAAGTGAAAGGTAACTTTAAAGCTGGCATTATAGAACTACTATAAATTTCTGAGTTTAAACTGATAAAGGGTTTAACATCTATCCTTTTACCTATCCCATTACATACTCCCTCATATAGTATTACTTTATAAACTCAGCAGTAAAACTGAATAGAAACCTACTTAGTACAGAAGTCATTCCACACTACACTGAATTTAATGTAAGTTACATACAACTAAATACCAAAATCCACCAAAACAGGTTTTAGAATTGAAAGCAATTTAATTTGCAAAAATCGTATGAAATTTCTTTTCATCCAACCTACCCGAAAATTATCTGGGGAGCTCAAGTGAAGTTTTTCCCTAATGTCTTCGGAAGCACCAGCGCACAACCTATAAAAGATATGATAATTCCTTTCCTCTTTGCCTTGAACACAGATCCTAGATTTCTCTAGAAGATAATGTGAAACAAATCCTCCAACAACTGAACTCTAAAAAATAAAACAGAGAGAAAATATATTTTTGACTTTAAGGTGTTCAAGTATAACCTACCAACGTTACATTATTCATCTTTTCTAATAAACATTTGTCTATCAAAGAGCTTGTAATATTTATCAAATAAAGGGGGAAAAATAGATAACTAAGCATAAGGTGGAGTATTTACAGAGGTCATAGTGAACATACATATGCTCCCAAACATCTAAAGTAACACAGAGAAATTTACATGGATTTACTACAAGTTCAAGTACGGCACCAATTATATCAAAACACTCGTATTTTTCAGAAACACTCCCAACCATATCATCCCAAAACTCACTCTCACTTACCTTCTCATTGAAATGTATTTCTACAAATTTTCCAAATCGACTGCTATTATTGTTGCGAACAGTCTTTGCATTTCCAAAGGCTTCTAAGAGTGGGTTAGCTATTGACAAAGAAATTAAAATATTCCATCGAAAAATTAGCATGGAGGAAAACTACAAAACAAAATGCCTAGTATGTTTCCATTTATTAATCAATATATGTGGCTAGAAAATATATCCTCAAAAATATTAACATGAAGGAACCTGCACATAATGTCAAATTCCACAAATATTTATTGACTACCACTATGTTCAGGCCTTATTAAAAGTGCAGGAGATGGAAAAATTACTCAAAATATGTAAAAAGAAAATCTAAATGTTATGGGACAGACTAAATTTTAAAAAGTCACTAGGTTATAAAATTGATAACTCAAGTTTAAAAATTACTCCATAAGAAATTTAAGGTTTTCACAAGTACATCAGCCCTAAAGAGTAGTGATTATAATACAGAAAACAGCAAATCTCTTGAGATAAAACATAGGCAAGAAAGTTATTAGTTGACTTACTTTTCTAAAATATTTTATATATTAATATAACCTCCAGATTTAACATTTTTACATGCACATCCAACAAAACCTAATAAATTAAGAGCTAATAGAACTACCTAAGAAAGGTTCTCAGAATAAGAGTTTTTAAAATCCCAATGAACAAAGTAAAATTTTAATTATTGCTATTTTATAAGCACACACACATCATCATCACATGACTGCAAAGAGGTTGCCAGGGTCTGCTCACTAGAGTCCCAACTATACACAGCAGCTGAGTGTCATTCTTACTCACGTATTCTCCATCAGTAATAAAACTACTGCTCATAAACTGCTTCACAATGTTTGCTGCTAGAGTATTTCTCACAAGTCTTTCAAAGTCTATTTCTCTTATTCTATCCACAGTAGAAAACTTAACTGGTCCTCAATCCCTTTAAAGATCATTCCCCAGTAGTTTCACTTACCAAAATAAGAAAGTTTTAAAACTAAAAGAAATGTTAGCGTATACATCTCACCCTCAGATAGGCAAGAAAACTGAGGCCCAACAAGGTCAACTGACCTGTTTGGAAGGTCACAAGACTGGCTACTGGCAAAAGGGGACTAAATTACAGATCCCCCTAGCTCCTTTACTGATGAGCTATCAGTTCTTGCTGAAGAATTAAATATATTAAATAAAATATCACCAAATAGAATAAGAGCCTCCATATCAGAAAATTACATTAATACTATTAATGATAAACTCATTGCAAAACCAACAGCCAATCTTCCATTATGGATGGCATCAAAAGATTTCTATGTTTTGCCAGTTAACATCTACTGTTCTCCAGTAAGGGGCTGCAGAAATATCTAGACAATACTTTCCACCTTTCCTCAACTATAACATACTACCTATTGTACAGCACATTCTGATGGAAGAAACCAGGCTTATATCCAATTCTCAAGTAAGTCTGCACCTCAAGTAAACAAATTAACATACTAATTAGTCTTTTATTGAAGTAACTATCTCCCTACTTCTTCAACTTTATAGGGTGACCCTCACTACCGTAAGGTGCTTCACCGTGAGTAAGCATTACTGAGGAGATCCTTACACCTCAGTGTCACAGTATCACAGTGAGAACTCTAAGTAAAACTGGACAATTTTATATCTAGAAACAGAGAAAACTTTACTGATGGACAACTTTAAAAATGTTTATTAGAGCTGTATTTGGATTCATCTATACCCACATTACACAATTGTGAAAAAAGTACCTAACATTTACCAGCTATGATCTAGCAAAATGCATGAACGTAGGAGGCCTCTTAATAAATTTTTGTTCAAGTGAAATTTTTCTTTAAAATATCAAGAGTGTTCAAATACACGGGCCGGCTCTGTGGCCGAGTGGTTAAGTTCGGGCGCTGCGCTTCAGCGGCCCAGGGTTTCGCCTGTTCCAATCCTGGGCGCGGACATGGCACCACTCATCAGGCCCTGCTGAGGCGGCATCCCACATACCACAACTGGAAGGACCAACAACTAAAAAATACACAACTATGCACCGGGGGGCTTTGGGGAGAAAAAGGAAAAATAAAATCTTAAAAAAAAAAAAAAGAGTGTTAAAATACATACTTAGTATAGCATATAGTTAAGATGCCTGGGTTTATATCCCATTTCCACAACTGATGGAACCAATATGCCCTTTGGCAAGTTAACTCAAACTCTTTTTACCTCAGTATGTGTAAGGCAGGGATACAACAGTACCTACCTCATTCTGTGAAGATTCAAATTAGGTAACAGACTTTAAGCAAATCAGACAATGCTTAACACCCCCCACAAATGTTAATATCACCATTATTATTAAAGTAGTTACTGAGTGCCCAGTAGGGAAAACTGAGGAAGGGGGTAAAGAAAGAGTCCAGAGAGGCCCACAACACCTCACAGAACTACAGGGAGACAACACGATTAAGGCATTAGGAGACAGAAGAAACAGGATCAAGGTAAGACCCGAGCAGGCCGAGGCCAGACCACACAGAGACTGCAGGGGATGTTACAGCGCTGAGGCTTATCCTGACAGCAACACAAAACCGTTAAAGGGTTTAAAGCAAAAGAGATCACCCCACCTTCCACCCAGAGAATGGATTAAGGGCAGTGAGAACATAAGTGGAGACCAGAGAGGAGGCTACGATGCAGAAGGATGGTGCAGATTCAACAGGATGGTGCCTCGACAGCAGTCTCCAAACTAGGTACAAGACGACCATCTAAGGTACGCAAGCACTGACAGCTTAAGGAAATCAATTTACAGACACTGGCCTTCCAAGTGTACTCTTTTCTTCATGATTTCCCACAAAAAGGCACTCAGTTCCAATAACCCTTTCCCTCTCTCCTTTACAAAAAAACAACGTCAACAAAACAAACAGGAGGCCAGACAGCTTCCTCTATTTCTTTCATCCAACAGACACTTATGGAGCATATGCTATATATCAGGCACTATTTCCAGGGGTTTGGAATATACAAAGATCTCTGCCCCCTTAGCACTTACATGGGGTGGAGGAGAAGACAACAGACATTAAGTAAGTGAGAAGATGGTAGCTAGGCAAAGATTTGTAGGAGATAGTCTTTTGGATTTCTGGAAGAATAGTCCAGATCACTGAGAGAATTCTTGTAAATTAATTTCAGGACATACCTAACAATACAAAATAAGAATTTTAAAAATTAACAATACCTTCAACAATTCTATCATCAATATCTTGACCTGTTCCATAGGATTCAGTCAGATATCTGTTTTAAAATATAGGAAAAAAAATTTAGATAACAATACTACATATATCTATAATTTTAATATTATTTAATACATGTAAATCTTAAACCTGGATCACCACTATAACTGTTTATTTAAAAATTACAAATTTATCTTTAAATGTAACTATTCGCTGCAGCTTTTTAAACATTTAAGATTCTACTTAGATTGCCTTTAACATCTAAATCAGCCTTATTTTTTAAAATTGTCTTTGGGAATAATCTGATTGTAACCAACTATTTGGTTTTAAACATGCCACACATTTCACACAGTAATATTCATCTTGTACACGAGATCCCAAAGTCTTCTGCAATAGCCTATTAATTCAATCTTTATGGCTAAAGAAAATGAGGTGCTCTGCCAAAGGACACTAGGAAGTTCCCGCTCTCTTCAAGTTGTTACAATGAAAGACAAAACATGATGGAACGACTACTTGCCTGACACATTTCAAAACAAAGAGCAATCTTTAATCTATAAGTTTACAGTTTCTTTATTATTTGTTCATTTTCAAAGGTGTACATTAACCAAAGACTCATCATACGACTATTACATACAGGAGAGAAAGAATAAGAAATTGAACCACTTAGAATTCCAAAAGTATTGGGAAGTATTCATTTAACCAGAATTGCATATATGTAGCAGCCAATAACAAACTCCTGAGGTGGTTTTACACAAATAACTCTAAATAGCATATACATTTGCATAACAGATAGCAAAATTTCAAAATGGGACCTACCAATCAGCACTCAACTAAGAACTACAATACAGTGGAAAGGACAGTGGGAAGGATTCAGAATGCGCTGGTCCTAGCAGTAGCTTCACAACCAACCAGACTTAACATCGCTGGCTATGTAAATTGAAAGAACTAAACTATAATGAGTACTATGGTTCCTTCCATATTTAAAACGCTGTAATTCTAAACAAAGTGTACAGTTTAATTTGATGGCAGCAAAGGGGATACACTAGGAGGAGGATTGTGGGGAGGCCGAAATAAGGCCAATCGTCATAAGTGTAAGGTAAAAAATGGCTTTAACAGCAGGAATTTTGAGAACAGAATGTAAAGGTGAGATTTTGGAGGAACATTCCTTGATTTCCCTCTGCCTAATCAGCACTGGTCTCCTCCAGGATCCTCATGAGAATAATGTGTCAGAGCTGGCTTCCAACAATCTACAGCTTAGTTTCCACATAAGGTTTCTGTTTTTTAAAAGGGATAGAGTCTATCATTTCAAACTAGGTCCTAAAGCATGCAGAAGTATTCAAAGCCCACCTGTTCAAATCTCAAAGAGATATTTGCGTCTCTTCATTCATTAGCATGCTCACAGCAGCACTAGTCGCAACAGCCAAGAGGAGGAAGCAACCCAAGTGCCCAATGAATGGGTAAACAAAATGTGGCGTGTACATACAATGGAGTATTATTCAGCCTTAGAAAGGAAGGAAATTCTAACACATGCTACAACATGGAAGAAACTTGAGGACATTATACTAAGTGAAATAAGTCACAGAAAGACAAACACTGTATGATTCACTCATATGAAGTATTTAGAGTCATCAAAATCACAGAAGTAGAAAGTAGAATGGTGGTTATGAGGGGCCAGGGTAGGGGAGCTGTTTAAAGAGTGTAGAGTTTCAGTTTTGCAAAATGAAAAGTTCTGGGGATGGGCTGAACGACAATGTGAGTGTACTTAACACTACCGAAACGCATGCTTAGAAATGGTTAAGATAGTTAATTTCATGTTATATATTTTTTACCACAATAAAAAACAAAAATCAACCTGTTCAAAATATTCCAGATTAGCTAAATATTCCTCACCTTAGAATAAATTTTGTATTTTCCGTTTTGCCAGCTCCTGATTCACCAGATACAATGATAGACTGACTCATCTTGAGCACCTTCATGTCTCGAAAAGCCTTATCAGCTAGGGTCAAAATAACACAGTAATAATGAACGATGCATTAAATACAAATTCATCAAATGTCCAAAGTTCATTTACTATCAAAGAGCATTTGCTCCTAAAGAAATTATAAATGTGCGTTAATAGTAAAATTTTAAAATAAAATCATTCAAAAGTGTTCCAAACATCTCTAGAAGTATTTACTTTAAATGTTCTATTATCCTGACAGCTAGGCAATATGAAATCCAAATAAACAACTATGTTTGTCCTGGAATGCTTCCATGTTAGGAGCTGTGGCTCAGCTCTTCCTAATAACACCAGAGCAGATCTGCAGAGGGATAGCTACGCATAACTAATGAGTCCCCGGAGAAAAGCAAGAACTAACAAGCTACCAATTAAGAAATCTGGCAACCAAAAATTCTGCTGGAGAAAAAAATACGTAATTGCAAAAATAAATCGGCATGGTTTTTTTCTGCAGTACTACTACTAAATATCTTGTAGAACTTATCAGCATTTCAAAGATAGACAAAATTAAATGCTTTAAATTTTTTAATTTGCATTTGTTTATATTTATAATTTTTAACTATCTTCTTTATATTCCAACAACGGAGGCTATAAAATATCTTAAACATTAAGACTACACAGACAGTGGACAGCCCAGTGGCATAGCAGTTAAATTCACACACTCCACTTCAGTGTCCTGGGGTCCACTGGTTCGGATCCCGGGCATGGATCTACATACCATTCATCAAGCCATGCTGTGGCAGTATGCCACATACAAAGTACGTGGAAAACTGGCACAGACGTTAGCCCAGTGACAATCTTCCTCAAGGAAAAAGAGGAAAATTGGCAACAGATGTTAGCTCAGGGCCAATCTTCCTCACCAAAAAAAAAAGAGAGAGAGACTGCACAGACAAACTGAGCACAATTTAATGCTGTTAAAGTGGTCTGGAATTAAAACAATTTTAATTCAAAATTAGGTCCTGACCAATTTGGCCCTACAAGACAACTATTTCTTTTTTTTTTTTTTTAAGATTTTATTTTTTCCTTTTTCTCCCCAAAGCCCCCAGTACATAGTTGTATATTCTTCGTTGTGGGTCCTTCTAGTTGTGGCATGTGGGACGCTGCCTCAGCGTGGTCTGACGAGCAGTGCCATGTCCGTGCCCAGGACTCGAACCAACGAAACACTGGGCCGCCTGCAGCGGAGTGTGCGAACTTAACCACTCGGCCACAGGGTCAGCCCCAAGACAACTATTTCTTACCTCAGACACGTACTCCTATACCAATGAAGAAGGCTTTACAAATGGCTTGTATTCTAAGGACCAAATGCAAACCACATATAATGTATACCCATCCATTTGACCAATTTATCAGCAACCTGTTCTGCCCACTTTTGTAGAACCATTGTAAACATTTTTTTTAGCAGTAAACAACTAAAAATAAAAGTTGATTTACATTAGAAAATATTTATTTCTTTAAAGGTAGCAATTCCCTAGTGGTAGGCTTGCTCACATGCAGGGTCGAAGGATTTTGCAACATTTTGCTAGCTGATAGAAAACACACAACGCCCCTTAGAGCATCTTAAAATCAAGTCAGTCTGCTGTTGCACTAGACTTGGCTGACGTATTCACTCTGCCTACTAGCACACAGTATAAAGCCAGCCAAATCTGGAAGTGAAGGCTGTGGTCAGGCATGAAGAGAAGCCCAAAGAGAAACAGACTGCACGAAGAACTAGCACCGAAACAGGTCATCGTTTAACTGCCAGTGACATCTGGTTAGCTAACACCTCTGTACTTTTGGTCACCAAGGGTGTGTGTCAAAGAATTCCATCACAGGGACAGCCCCGTGGCCTAGTGATTAAGTTTGGCACGCTCTGCTTCGACAGCCCAGGTTTGATTCAAGGGCACTTACCTACACCACTTGTCAGCAACCATGCTGTGGCAGTGACCCACATACAAAACAGAGGAAGAGTGGCAACAGATTAGCTCAGGGCAAATCTTCCTCAGCAAAAAAAAGAAAGAAAGAACTTGTTCCTCACAGCTAGAGTGCTTCAAGATGAGAAAGAGCCCAACAAAGATAAAGACAGATACTGCTGTCTTCCCACACAAATTCCCCAGAGATGTGAAGTATATATAGCATTTTCAATCCTTTAAATTTTGTAAAGCCCTGAGGCAAGAGAAGACACAGAAGTCTGTTCTCACAGCTTATCTCCAGCCCATGTGACACACACAAGTGAGGACGTGGCAACAGTGGGAGGCCTGGACCTTGACGCTATGAAGGAGGACACTTTTAAGATGGAGCTGATTGTGTTGAGGAGTTAAAAAGAATCGTGAGGTCAGCTCTTTTATTATGTCCTATATTCAACTGGGTGGACACACTTAAGTGGAGACGGGCATTTAACAAAGCTAATGATGTATGACTACCCTATGTGTTGGCTGCAAAAGCATTCTTCCCCACCCAGTGTAAGATACATGCTCCTAACAATGAGGACACATTCAAAATGCAGTCAGGCCCTTCAAAATACACAGGCAAGTCACGGTGCCTTTCAATAATCCAAAAGAAAAACTGACTAAATTTGTACAATATAAGGAAAACAAAAATTAAGATACAATTAAATTACTCACCAATTGCAAAGACGTGAGGTGGCATTGTCCCAAGAGATTTTCCCTGGTACGACTTTATTGTTTCTGAAGAATATATTTTAGGTATGTCAAAGTATGGGTTCACTGCAATCAGAATGTTGGCGACATACGTCTAAACAGGAAAAGAATAAACACGAAATTTTCCAATTATTATTTTCATTTAAAACTAAATAAGGTTCATAGGAGAAAGAAAATACAGCAAACAGATACCTTCAATTCTCTGTATAAGTAGGACTCCTAAATGTGCATTTCTGCCCAAAACATTTCCTGATCTCTATAGGACGCACATTTTTCTAGCACTTAAATATTTATATCTTCTCATCTCATAGGCATCTCAAACTCACCATGTCCAAAGTCAAGATTATATCTCTCGACCTCCCATTGCCTCAAAGGAAACATTCTCCTCCCATATGCTCTCCCATATTCATGGCATCCCCAACAAATCAGGGCAGAGAGCCGAGTCTCTGTGCCTCTACCTCAGAGGCCTTCTTCTCTGGACTCTACCTAAGCAATCTCCTCTCCTGGTTCTATCCCTCCAGCTCCAGCTGTGGTCACTTTCATTCCTCACCTGGACTACTTTACTCACCCTGCTACTGAAGAGTTTAATACAGCACACAAACTCTCTGGGCCTCTCCCCATCACCGAATGCCAAGGATTAATTCAGCTCTGTGCTGACCACTTGGTCCCAGATTTTTGCAAACAAAATATGCTAACCATTGCCTAGAATATTGACGGGTTAAATGTTGAATGAGCGACTGAAGCTTGCTTTTAAATGTGGAATTGAACTATGGCTTTAAAATATCAGAAAAATGCATGAATAGGATTTATAAAATTCCTTGTGGGCAGAAAGAGAGCTGTGGTTTAGCAATTAGTTGTGGTTTACTGGCCACAAACTAGGGCATGCAGGACCATATTTTTCTCTTTTCTGCTTTTAGTTGTGGAAGGGAAATGATGTGGAAACCCTGCACTCTCAGACTACTAATCTAAAATTCAGGGAATGCTTCCAAAGATGTTACCTGGAGTGGGGTAAAAAATAAAAATTTCCAGATAATAATCTTCCTATGGGAAATAAAAGAAAAGTAACAGAGACTTTTAGTAACCAATGAAAACGAAATGTGAGTTAGCCTACTGTTCTACTCAAATCTAAGGGAGAATAGTGATTTTTCTGGTTGGTGAGAAATATAAAAATATCAAATTTAAACTCTTATTCCAAATTGCTTCCTTCTCGTACAT
Source organism: Equus quagga (assembly GCF_021613505.1). Taxonomy (NCBI): domain Eukaryota; kingdom Metazoa; phylum Chordata; class Mammalia; order Perissodactyla; family Equidae; genus Equus; species Equus quagga. The sequence continues at coordinate 53,230,611 of NC_060277.1, forward strand.
ATACTATAGGAATAATGACTATATTTATGTATTGCTGATTTTTAATGGTTTTATACTAAAAGGCATAATTGGCTAGGAAAAAACATACCAATCATGGCTTCAGTTAACTTTGAAAATACGGGTTCTCCAAATAAAAGCTGAGGATGCCAAACAGCTACTATCTAACAGAGGTCATGTGCCCAACTGCGTACATATCGTAGGAAAAGAAGGATCAAAAAAGCTAGCAACAACCCTAAGAACTCAATTCTCCAGGGTGATACAGACATTGTACATGAGAAACAAAGACTTAAATTCCACTTCTTTCTGTCAGTCATGCAATTTAGCAAAGACTTAAAGGTCTACTCAACCCAATGCAGAAAAAAAGAGACAACTAATTTTTTTGAAAGGACAATTAACCCTGCTTGTAAACTTTGGGTTATGGATGGTGAGTCAGCAAGAGTAGCACCACTGCAACACAGGAGTGTTAAAAGACCAAGGAAAAGTCCCACGGGTGTTCAGCTTTCATATAAACATCCCAAATAAAAACAAAGTACCTCAATTTTTTTAAAGTCCGATTACTCTGGAAATTTTTTACTTTATAAACTTCAAGAAAAAAGATATTAAAATAATTAAAATTTGATCAAACAAATGATTGCTTCACCCCTACACCAAGAGATATAAGATACATAAAAAATACTGGCCAGTTCTACTTGAAAGATGATGTTTCCTGGGTATATCCAAATCAACTTTTATTGACTTAATGCAAGTTAAACTGCTTTAACAAACTTTAAAAACGTGCATTATTTCAATACCTAAAACAGCATTTAGTACACATCAAATGCTCAATATTAGCCTGCTCAATATTATTGAGTGAATTTTGCTTCTAAATATATTTCTAATCAAGAATAGCCCTATTTCAACCTAAATAAAATTTTTATTTAGTTGATTTTGAAAAAAATCAAGGAGGAAAGTAAAGACTTAATCCTGTATATAACCAAAAGACAGCAAGTGAACTCTTTTTGGAAAAGTCTAGCTCTATTTCCCAGCTGTCACCCCTTGGACAGACGGCAAAGGCTAAAGGTAATTTAGTCAGAATTAAGTAAGTACAATCAGGCAAACTGATAGTGATATAAAAGATTAAGACACTGTCATTTGATCTAGGAAGTGTCAAAGAAGCCATGTGTTTTCTTCGTTCAAAAATAATGAACAGTCCCATCTTTATAACAGGAGAACCACAGCAGGGTAATTTATCTCCAGACAACAAAGGAATCTACAAGTAGGTCATATTAGAATAAAACCTCGTATGTGCCCAATGAATAATTATAATTAAAACACACTACTTAAGCATCCATCGGATTTTGTGCAAACCCTATCTACATTAAAAGCATTGTCTCATTTTTTAATATTCTGGATTTTTATTTTATTTTTTTTTTTGGTGAGAAAGATTGGCCCTGAGCTAACATCTGTGCCCATCTTCCTCTATTTCGTATGTGGGACGCTGCCTCAGCATGGCTTGATGAGCAGTGTGAAGCTCCACACCCAGGATCCAAAGCCACAAACCCCAGGCAGCCAAAGTGGAGCATGTGAACTTAACCACTATGCCACTGGGCCAGACCCTAATATTCTGGATATTTAAGGTAGGTAGGTTCAATTTAGGGTTTAACGAAATATTGCAGCTATTTAGGTTGGATGATGAGCATTTCGGTGTTCCTGATATTTCCCCAGGTATTGCCCTCTATTCATTTTTTTCTCATCCAAGTTTTTCATTTCAATACATATTCCTTACAGGCTGCCTTAAATTCTCTGCAGAACAATGTGGAAAGTGAATTAATCAAACAGATCTACAGACATATAGGAAAAATAAGAAACAAAATCCAAAATAATGAGTGTTTTTTTAAATAATCAAATTGGACATTTTTATGTCTGCAAGATATCAGATGATGCTCTGAATCCTTCTTTCATTCCACAAACACTTATTAAGTGCCTACTGTGTCCCATCGTGTTCTAAGCCCTGGAGTTAGAGCTGAAAACCAGAGAAAAGCCCTCATCCTCGTGGAGCTCACACTGTCCCACAGGCCAGATCCAGTGTGATTCTCTGGGAGAGTTTCAAGCTCGACCAAATCAAACAGCAGCATGTAAAGTAATTATCCCCCCAAAAGTTTAAACTACTTACATGAAGGTAAAATACTTACATAAATTCTGTCCTTACTGTATCGAACTTTGATATTATGCAGGAGTGTGGCTTCATTTAAATACATTAGTGAACCTGAGATATAAAATTTATAAATCATTAGATATTTCAAGTAAAAAAGTAAAATGAAACAATACTCAATCACTGTGATCTAAGCTAAAATTCACCTGTTAAGTTAGATTTATTTACATGTAAACCCCAGAGGCTGATTTAAAATATATCCAGTTTGCATGTGTTACAGTGATACCTTTTTAAGACTGACACCTGAGCTAACATCTGTTGCCAATCTTTTTTTTCTTCTTCTTCCCAAAGCCCCCCAGTACATAGCTGTATATTCTAGTTGTGAGTGCCTCTGGTTGTGCTATGTGGGACGCCGCCTCAGCGTGGCTTGATGAGTGGTGCCATGTCCACGCCCAGGATCTGAACTGGGAAAACCCAGGCCGCCAAAGTGGAGCATGACCACATGGCCACGGGGCTGGCCCTACAGTGGTAATTTTTTTTTTTTTTAAGGAATATTAGCCCTGAGCAACATCTGTCACCAATCCTCCTCTTTTTGCTGAGGAAGACTGGCCCTGAGCTAACATCTGTGCCCATCTTCCTCTACTTTATATTTGGGACTCCTGCCACAGCATGGCTTGACAAGCGGTGTGTAGGCTCACACCCAGGATCTGAACCAGCAAACTCAGGCCACCGAAGCAGAACGTGCGAACTTAACCACTGTGCCACTGGGCTGCCCCACCCCCAACAGTGATATTTTTAAACAATGAATTTCCAACCAGGTGAGTACATCTAGTGAGTACCAGGTAAGTACATTTTGATGAAGATTGGTTAAAAAGTCAAGCAGCATTCAAATGGGAAGAAGGTACCACTTTAGACAGTGATCTTAATACACTTTTGACACAACAGTGATGACACTAATCCAGTCCAACTCTCAATTTTATAGAAAAAAACACAAAAGATAAAATTTTACCATAGGAAGGGACCATGAGATCATTCAGTCAGTGCCTCGTAACTGCTATGATGAATCCAGACTGCTCAGCACATTAATTTAGCTAAAATAAAGCCCTAAAGAAATCTCTCTCCTTCTGAAAACACATTAGAGGGTCTCCACCAACTACCAAAGTCTATATTCAAGTCTGATGTTCAAGGTCCTTATTAAACCTGCATTCAGCTGACTTCTTCATATAGTTTTGCACAACTCGCTTTAGTATGGTCTAAACTTTCAGGGAGCCTAAACTATTTATTAAACCTAAATTATCATTCACGCATTTGCGTCTGCCTCTACATCTCCAGTGTCAAAAATCTACCTATCCTTTAAGGTCGGCTCACAGATTACCTCATAGGTGATGCTTCCCCATTCTCACTACCACCACCACCACCAGAACTTTCTTCTTAGTACGTTCTTTACGGAGCCTACCCAGACTGCCAGTATTGTGATTATAATTTCATATATCTGGTTTTGGCTACTAAGCCAGATCCTTGAGGGCAGGACCCTCCCTGACTCATTTGCTTTATCCCTCACTGAAGTTGTGAATGTATACACCTATACCGTATGTACGTCTAACAGTTCAACACCTAACCAACTCTGTCAGACAAGAGCCCCTGACTTTACCAATCTCAACAAGGACTGCCCATGCTTCTACACTCATATAACGCAGCCAGTTCACTTTCCAAGGACGCCCGCCTCACTGTTTTCCAATGCCACTTACAGCAGAATAAAACAGAGTAAGAAGTGGGTGGAGCATCCCAAAAGTTGAATGGCAGGCAGCTTTCCTTTGAACTGAGGAAAGATGTGGCGAAGGCAGGCAGCAGAGGGGTATCTAGCTTGGGCTTTGGGTCACCAATCTTTCTACATCCCTGGATCTCCTTCCACCCTCATCTCCCAGGAGCCTGGTCTACACACTGCCTTTTCTTATCCAAAGTACAGTGCTGAACCACTCCTTCATCTCTCTCTGTCCTCTGAACTACCTGGTTGTATGATACTCTCTGCTTCCTTTAAGTACGATTCCTAATCCCACGATACAGCTCCCCCGGAAAAGCGAATCATACAAACCTATACGGACGTGTGAATAACTGCTTGCTGTCATTTCTCTACCTCCTTCCACACTCACCACCTGCCTTCTCAGGGATATACATTAATGAAACCAAATACACCCCTAACTGGTGAAATATCTGCCAGTGACAATAAGAATTCGGACAGGAGGCTCTTCATCTTAAATTGTGCTACTCAGCCTGTCCCATTTTCATGAAGACATGGAAAGGGAAAGAGAGAGAGGAGAATATTTATGACTCTCAGTTTGCCAGAATGGCAAACAGTGTATCCCAATGGCCTACGCATCCCTAAAGGTATGACCTAGGGATGCTCCTGAGGGTCTCAGAAATAACTCCCAGCTCCAGCCACCTCCCTCCTACACTCCTCTCCTAATAGCCAGCTCTAAGACTACTTACCATGCATTCCTTCATGTGAAGTGTCTGCCTTTTATTCACAGATTTAACTATACTCAATATTAAAATTTTAAAAACAAGATAAATAATAGAAGAATAAACACATTTGTGTCTTTATAAACTACTTAAGTAGCATTTTGTTGTAATAAATGCATATCAAACATACTAAAAGTTTCTAATGAAGAGTGGGTATGACTTCATTATTAAATTTAGGGAGCTCTCTGCTGGGAGTTATCTGAGTGTTTAAGACCACGCTCAGCCACTACAGTTCTAGTTCACTGAAGGACAAAGAGGAGCCCACAAACAACATGACACAGCAGAAGGCAGTCAGCTCTTCAATTACAGTGTTGGAGAAGTCAGCCCATTACTGAAAAAGAGACAGAACTAGGCAACTTTTGGGATTTTCTCCAATATTGTAGTCTATACTTCATTATCCTCAACTTCTAAAGGTGATAATTCATGAAAAATAAAATATGCTGTGTAAGTAACAGTAGCTTAAAATTAGCACAAAAAAATGCTGATACTTTAACTACTGACTTCAAATCCTTGAATTTTTTTCCTATTCTGGTATTAATACCCAAGAGTCAAGTAAAGAGGCAAAATTAACATTTATAATCTCCACATATAAAACCTTTCGCATAGAAAACCTAGAGCTACAAATAGGTTTGCTCTATTTTTTCGGGCACCATCAAAACAGCTCATGTCTCTGTTTCGAGAGAACCTTTATCACAGAGTTCTGAACGTTCTACGGACATCAGGCTTTCAGTCATCACATGAGTACCATGATATAGAGAAGGAGAAGGGATTTCAAAAGATGACTGTGAGACCCTAAGAAACAAGGCCAGTGAGTCATCCGGCAGGTGACAGTGGTACAGTGGGAAGCCTCAGGCAAAAGAACTAGTAAGTGATGGAACCCCCTTTAGCTGGAAAACCTACATTCTAAACTCAACAACCAAAACTGTGTTAATGACGTAGTTTCAGAAAAGAGACTTCAAGTAGGGCTGGGCTACTGTATGATGAGGACAGTCAACATCCACGCGTTGACACTGCTGCTGTCTGGCCTCACCAAAGAAAACACCCGCAAGAGGCAGTGATTCCACACTGAGGCAGGAAAATTAAAATGATGGACAAGCGCATCAAGATGCAATAACCAGGGGAAGAATGTTTTAAAATATTAATTTAAGAAATGGATTAAAAATAATTTTAAATCATTTATTATGTTTAGCTACATATAGATACATACACCAAAAATGTTGTTTTAGTATATGGAAAGGATTAATTCCCAGTTCGGAATACCCCAACAAGATTTTTTTCTTTTTTTTTAAAGATTAGCACCTGAGCTAACAACTACTGCCAATCTTTTTTTTTTTTCCTTTCTGCTTTTTCTCACCAAATCCCTCCAGTACACAGCTGTATATTTTAATTTGGGGTCCTTCTAGTTGTGGCACATGGGATGCTGGCGTGGCTTGATGAGCAGTGCCATGTCTGCGCCCAGGATCCAAACCAGCGAAACCCTGGGCCACAGCAGTGGAGTGCGCAGACTTAACCACTCAGCCACGGGGCTGGCCCCCAGCAAGTTTTAACAGAAAAGAATTATCTTACTTATTTTGCATATGATAGAATCTCATTCCTGTGTTTTTTGCTTTTTTTTAAACCTTTGTTCTGATTACTGTTCAGAAAAATATTATCCCATCAGACAAATTCTCCAGCAATTTTGGAAAGGAATTTCTCAATCTCTTACACCTATTAATAACAGCTACCATTTATTGAGAGAGGGTTATGGCAAGCATTTTAAATAAATCATCTCTAATCATGTAACATACACATTACTCCCATTTTACAGATCAGAAGCCCAAAGAGGAGAGACAAATTGCCCACAGGCACACAGCTTCCTAACAGCACAGTCAGAACCTGAATTCAGGCTCTCCCTCAGTCCACAGCTCTCCCATTACTCCACTATTTCATACTGTCCCCATTTACCTATGGGCATCTTATAGGCTTACTCAAATATGTACTCCAGAGAAAATCAACAAGGACAAATATGTTGTTTTCTCTTACCTTTTTTCTTTAAAAGGAGAGTTTTTAACATCAGATACCTTCAGAGAAATGGACATGATTCTTAACTATTGCCAAATAAATAAGGAAATATGATTACTGCTCAATATTGAAATGTGAGAACATGGCCTGTTCACTGGATAAAGTTTTTTTATGCTAAAATAGTTATAAGTCAAATTAATACTGCACTTTAATACCATGTTCAGAAATCAATTTTCAATTAGTACTTATTAACAGAGTAGGTTTTTTAATGTTTGCTCCCTTCAACAGTGAGATTAAATGGCTCCTCTTGACTCAACTTTCAAATTATTGAACCATATATTACTACTGTAAAAACACCTGATTCTAGATGAGATTCAAAATAACTCTTTCAAAACTGTTAGCAAGAGATCTTTAGTTCAGGCTTCATAGCAAATTAGTATAATCCCCACCTTTACACAGCTGAGATAACACTAAAAGGACTTCTGAGAGATTCCTTTGCCAAAGAGCAAATGTGAGACAGTAACGAGCACGGGACTTCCGAGCACTCCGCTCCCGGGAAACTTCAAGGCAAAAGGCTGCACTTCCTCTGACCCAGTACAGCGCATCTAGTAACGTAACCACTAATTTATTTTTTGAGGAACCATTTCCCTTTCTGTGGGAGATCTGTTTTTTAACCTGATACTCACAGTTATCTTCCACATCTTTTTTACTGTCCTCTTCTGCAGGGAACACTTGGTTTATGAGAGCCAAAAATGTCTAACAAGCAAAACAAAAGCTCATTAAACTAAAGGCTTATAAATAGTAAGGAAAATAAAGGAGGCTAATTGGTTGCATACACTATAGTAATGGCACAATATGCTCTTCATTAAAATATAAGATCTTGTTATTTAACAAGTCAGTAACCCAAAAATAGGATAATAATTTTACTCAAATATATTATTCACTATTATTATGAACATGAAATCAATAACAGAAATCAATAAAAAACATTATATGCTCTAACTCCCAGAATGGGACAAAAACAAGAAGTATATTAAACTTACATAGGTATACTATTTAGCAACTTTTTAAAAAATATAAATTTTAATGCTTTCTACATACAGCAATTTCACTGTTTTAAAAAAGGTAAAAGTAACATTCAATCAATCAGATATACCAACAGAAAAGACCATTATTTAATTATTGCTACTGTTTGAGTAAAACATATTAGATACAAATTCCTGTACAGAAATATCAACAGTATCCAAAACCACTTGGTCCATAAAATAACAGGCATCCATGACTAAGTTTGCCTTTATTATATCACTTAAATGAAACTCTAGAATTAAGATAGAATCTTGTAAGAGAGAAGAAATGATATCAAATTATATTTAAAGAGAATTAAATTTTATCCATGTCATTCTAACAGTTATCTATAAATTTATATTTCCCAAACAATTACAAAAACACTCATGGTTGGAGTTTCCATGAATATAAAAAAAAAACCTCTACGGAAAACTTGTTCAATTATTGTAAAATACTATTTGTAGGTCCATATATATCTATATATGCAAGAGTATAACGCAAGGCTGCTGCTATGGCTTACAGGGTAAAATCCAGGCTGCTGGCAACCCCCAATTCAAAGTCGTACCCAATGGAGAAAACAGGCCCTAAAAATTCTGGAAGTTAATTATTTGGAACACAGTACACATGTTCTTAATGTTACAAACATGGAAAGGTTTAGAGGACCGATTACAAAATCGGAATGAATCCATAATGTACATTAAGTATATTAAGTATATTGGTAACATAAACCAATCCATAATTTATAACAATGATTTGATAGAGAAATGCATTCAGAAATAACTGCTGATGTCACAGACTAGATGCCCACTTCACAGCCGTGACAACGGCGGTAAGGACTCCCCAGACTCCAGGGGCTGGTGCCTTGGTGAGAGCCATGTGAAATAAAAGAGGCTCCGGAGGTCAGAAAAAGAGGGAGAGGTGGACAACAAAGACTTCCTAGAAAGGGAAGGATACGAGCTGCGCTGCAAGGCCAGTACTGAGGCCTTAAGACAGTTTCTCTCCCTCCTTCTTCACCTCCCAAATTATCACCTGCCCTCATCTTCTTCTCTACTTTACCGCCTGCTTAATGAGAAAGAGAAAATTTGTTTAAGGCAACTGCTTTCTCTTCAAGGAATGAGGCTTCTTCTCTTCTCAAAAGAAGACTACATAACAAGCACACACTGACCACCCGCAGTGAGCATCCACCACACGTCAGCCACAGCACACG
>NC_060277.1:53239544-53239904 GCF_021613505.1 Equus quagga
GAGCATCCACCACACGTCAGCCACAGCACACGCTGACCACCCGCTGAGAGCATCCACCACACGTCAGCCACAGCACACGTTGACCACCCACAGTGAGCATCCACCACATGTCACAAGCTCACGCTGATCACCCGCAGTGAACATCCACCACACGTCAGCCACAGCACACGCTGACCACCCGCTGAGAGCATCCACCACACGTCAGCCACAGCACACGCTGACCACCCGCAGTGAGCATCCACCACACGTCAGCCAAAGCACACGCTGACCACCCACAGTGAGCATCCACCACATGTCACAAGCTCACGCTGATCACCCGCAGTGAGCATCCACCACACGTCACAAGCTCACGCTGACCAC